>NC_092263.1:3671414-3688914 GCF_036320965.1 Panulirus ornatus | reverse complement strand
GGTCGAGGTGGTGTGCAAAGTGAGAGGGTTAGGGAAAATGATTTGGTAAACAGAGAAGAGGTAGTGAAAGCTTTGCGGAGGATGAAAGCCGGCAAGGCAGCAGGTTTGGATGGTATTGCAGTGGAATTTATTAAAAAAGGGGGTGACTGTATTGTTGACTGGTTGGTAAGGTTATTTAATGTATGTATGACTCATGGTGAGGTGCCTGAGGATTGGCGGAATGCGTGCATAGTGCCATTGTACAAAGGCAAAGGGGATAAGAGTGAGTGCTCAAAATACAGAGGTATAAGTTTGTTGAGTATTCCTGGTAAAATATATGGGAGGGTATTGATTGAGAGGGTGAAGGCATGTACAGAGCATCAGATTGGGGAAGAGCAGTGTGGTTTCAGAAGTGGTAGAGGATGTGTGGATCAGGTGTTTGCTTTGAAGAATGTATGTGAGAAATACTTAGAAAAGCAAATGGATTTGTATGTAGCATTTATGGATCTGGAGAAGGCATATGATAGAGTTGATAGAGATGCTCTGTGGAAGGTATTAAGAATATATGGTGTGGGAGGAAAGTTGTTAGAAGCAGTGAAAAGTTTTTATCGAGGATGTAAGGCATGTGTACGTGTGGGAAGAGAGGAAAGTGATTGGTTCTCAGTGAATGTAGGTTTGCGGCAGGGGTGTGTGATGTCTCCATGGTTGTTTAATTTGTTTATGGATGGGGTTGTTAGGGAGGTAAATGCAAGAGTTTTGGAAAGAGGGGCAAGTATGAAGTCTGTTGGGGATGAGAGAGCTTGGGAAGTGAGTCAGTTGTTGTTCGCTGATGATACAGCGCTGGTGGCTGATTCATGTGAGAAACTGCAGAAGCTGGTGACTGAGTTTGGTAAAGTGTGTGGAAGAAGAAAGTTAAGAGTAAATGTGAATAAGAGCAAGGTTATTAGGTACAGTAGGGTTGAGGGTCAAGTCAATTGGGAGGTGAGTTTGAATGGAGAAAAACTGGAGGAAGTGAAGTGTTTTAGATATCTGGGAGTGGATCTGGCAGCGGATGGAACCATGGAAGCGGAAGTGGATCATAGGGTGGGGGAGGGGGCGAAAATTCTGGGGGCCTTGAAGAATGTGTGGAAGTCGAGAACATTATCTCGGAAAGCAAAAATGGGTATGTTTGAAGGAATAGTGGTTCCAACAATGTTGTATGGTTGCGAGGCGTGGGCTATGGATAGAGTTGTGCGCAGGAGGATGGATGTGCTGGAAATGAGATGTTTGAGGACAATGTGTGGTGTGAGGTGGTTTGATCGAGTGAGTAATGTAAGGGTAAGAGAGATGTGTGGAAATAAAAAGAGCGTGGTTGAGAGAGCAGAAGAGGGTGTTTTGAAGTGGTTTGGGCACATGGAGAGAATGAGTGAGGAAAGATTGACCAAGGGGATATATGTGTCGGAGGTGGAGGGAACGAGGAGAAGAGGGAGACCAAATTGGAGGTGGAAAGATGGAGTGAAAAAGATTTTGTGTGATCGGGGCCTGAACATGCAGGAGGGTGAAAAGAGGGCAAGGAATAGAGTGAATTGGAGCGATGTGGTGTACCGGGGTTGACGTGCTGTCAGTGGATTGAATCAAGGCATGTGAAGCGTCTGGGGTAAACCATGGAAAGCTGTGTAGGTATGTATATTTGCGTGTGTGGACGTATGTATATACATGTGTATGGGGGGGGGGCATTTCTTTCGTCTGTTTCCTTGCGCTACCTCGCAAACGCGGGAGACAGCGACAAAGTATAAAAAAAAAATATATATATATATATATAAAGAGGTTGTGATTACCGGGATCTCAGCTGTAAAGCTCCTGATTCTGTGGCTTTAAGGATCTGATCCTATACCGTCGATAGTCCACACTATAAATGGTTTGACCATCTATTGCCACCAGTGTTTGACATCAGCTGATGTGACCAGACACCTAAACGATGACCTGACAACACTGTCGGATCTAGGAGAGATGTGGATGGCTCCGAAATCTGATAGAAAGAAGTGCGACGCCAACAGACGTAAAATCACTGGTCATATTCACCCTGGAAAAAGACCACATTCCAGGCAATGATGAGAGAGTGAAGAAGAGAAGTAAAGCGGAATAAAGGATCACCAGAAGCTACAGACACACTAAGTGTGGTTTCTGTCATAAAGGAAACACAAGGAGGATTAGTGGATCTAGTCCACACATAAAGGGAGGGCCATGGTGGCTACGTTTGAAATGGAGTCACGTGACCAGGGGCTGCTTAGGGCAGGTGGGAAACTTAAAGACTAAGAGGAGTTCAATGAGTTGTTCACAGAAGAGACAGAGCGATGGAAAAGAGATAGGAACATTGAGGACAAAGAACTGGAGGCATCAAATGAGGCAAGAGATCGCAACAACCATCACTACTGTCGCAAAGACTCCAGGAATGTAAACTGATGAAAATAGACTGAAGGTAATGTATATGAATGCAGATGGACTAGTTGTAAATGGTAAAAAGCAGGAATTCAAGGATCATATTAAGGAATATGGACCTGATACTGTTGTTGTCGACGAGTCAAACTTACTAGAGATAGAAAATCTCACCTGTTCTGACCGGTGGAGTGAATGATAGCTAGAAAGTGAGGACAAAGCAGGAGGAGGAAGTAGAAGAAGATGGCTCGTTCAAGTTTCGCATAATGTGAGGGGTAACTGTAGGAAAGTACATAGTGATGTTAAAAGCACATAACCCCACAAAGAAGCAAAACAAATACACAACGATAACAATGAAGGATCGATTAAGGTTATATGTGAAGCAGGAAAACAAGTACTTTTCAAAACTGGTAAAGTACTGATGATGGGGGATTTCAGTTACAAAGAGACAGACTCAGGAAACTTAGATTTTCTCATGAAGATGAAAAAAAAAAGACACAAGATCTTAAAATGGATACAGAGCAAATTCCTATACCAGCATAACAATTAAATCATTAAAATGACACCACTGTAACGCCATCACGACTTGGACACACTAATCGGAAAAAGTAATCATGTCGTATTCCAATTTGATTATGTGGTATATGAGGATGTAAAAATGACAATGACAAACGCTGGTGAGTCAGCTTCACAGCAGCCTGCCGTACCTGAGCTACTCACATATCCTCTAAAACCCTTGAGCTCTACAATGAAGTTCTCCAAGAAGCAGCTCTTTCTCCATCCAGTACAATCTCCTCCTACATGACTATCCATTACCTCCTGCAAACCATGGTGTGACATTCCTCTTATGTCCAGACGACCTGACAGTCACATCACATCATCCTGCAGCGTAGCATCACACAATTGGAACAGTGGCTCGCCCGGAACAGAATGACTGAATCTCCACAGAAGTCGTCCGTAACGCTATTCATCCACTCGTAAATCGCTACTAATCAACAAAACTCCAATATACGACATAAGTGTCAAATCCCCTCACCACAGACATCAGCAACACTAAAAATGAACATTATCAGAACACTAACTGTGACCGAATTTGGGCAACGAAAATATTCCCTCGAGTGTCCTCTCCAAACAATTCATCCGCTCCACTCTAAACTACGCCTCACCGGCCTGGTCATCCCCCTTGTCGAAAGTAAATACAGTAAAACTGCAAGTGGCACAAAACAGACCTCTGGTAACAACCAATGGCTGCTTCACAACCACAAATACCCTACATAACTACACAACGAAACAATAATCACCTCAATACACTGGGCAATCAGAACAACATCGCTAGATCCCTCCCATCCAAAGCATTCCATAACTAACTACCCACCAACCCCAAAAGTAGACATAAAAACGTTACTCATGTCTTACACTTCAACAACATATATTCTGAGGTTCCCCCCACCCTAACAAACACAGCACTGACAAAACAAATACACACAGAAACAACCCGACGAGCACTAAACACCCGCGCTCCTGGCAGTCTTATAAACACCATCCTACCAGACATGCACCCGTTTGAAACCACACTCCCCAGACATGGACGAGTTACACTTTCCTTATGCTCTGGATACCATCCAATCTCTCCATCATTACGAACGTCGGTTCGACACGTCACACGACCCATCTTACCCAGGATGGAACTACCGAACTTAAGACAGAGAACACTAGCTCCTCAATCATCCCGAACCTCATCTCATACACAGCATCAGTAACCCAACCTAACCTAACCTCCGAGGTTCTGCTCGGACAGCGTAGGACCTCCTGGGGTAAGGTGAGGTATGTATACTACCACAGTTACCTGTACTACCACTCAACCACAATCTCACCACAACAACCACCATCACCACCACTCAACCACTACCTCACCACCATAACCTCTCCACCACCACTCAACCACCACCTCACCACCATAACCTCTCCACCACCACTCAACCACCACCTCACAACCATAACCTCTCCACCACCACTCAACCACCACCTCACCACCATAACCTCTCCACCACCACTCAACCACCACCTCACAACCATAACCTCTCCACCACCACTCAACCACCACCTCACCACCATAACCTCTCCACCACCGCTCCAACACTTGGTCTCCCTCACTCCCAGCCATCCTCAGTTGTACTGTCAACACGAGTAAGAGGCGAGGGGAAAAGTTACTGCCATTTTGATTATTTTCTTTTATCTAAAGATTTTTAGAAAGTCCAGATATATATGATATATATATATCAATATATATTCATCTTCATCATATGTCTCAAGGCAATATCTCGCATATAAACACGTAAAGACATAGACACATTGAAACAAACCGAATCCAAAGGATGTTCAAAATATATATTCATGAAACATTTTAGATGTATTCACAGATATTGTTTACTATGAAGATTTTGACACGATACAGAAAACGCACCGTGGCATCAAAGGGCTCCGCTGCCTATGTTAGTAGCAGCTGTTGTTATTCTACAACGGGGTTGTAGCTGGGAGAAAAATTGATATTACCCTTAATGGATTTCAAAGAGCCTCAGCGGAGTAATTAGGAATTTTATCCTCTGCACTTCCCTACCTCCCCATAATTCAATTATCATACAGGGCACAAAGGATCCCCAGTCTCTGATATAACGTTTATGAATAGATGAAACGTTTTTTTTATATACATATACTTCAGGACAAATGTTCTGTACTGGTAAGAAATGCAAAAGCCATTTAATGCCGAACTTCTCAAAGGGAAGTGACACTCCTGAAGTTCGGTGGGATAGGGGATGTGTGGGAGGAAGGAGGTAGTGGCGACATCTATGAAGCAGATTTGGCACTTCTTAATCTTATGAAGACGTGAAACTTGAGCCACTACCTGTGCTTCTCATAGTGATGTTTACCAATCATCTTGTCTCTGATAATATTTCTAGTATACGAAAGATCATCGGCTAGCAGGTCAGCTATCTAGAATATCATCATCATACTAGAGCAGAGAAGAGGAACCTCCCGTGTTATCAGAGCGAGAGAAACAAAGGTACTTTTCCATCTCATACACAGAGAATTGGAGTATCACCACCGAGGCAAAAATACAGTAGTGATCCCTCCAACACCAGAGGTAAAGAACATGGAGTCTCTCACCGAGAGATTAAGGGATCTTGCCTACAGCAAGGGGACAGAAACCTGCCCACAGCAGATTACAGGCACTTACCCACTGCCCACAGCAGATTACAGGCACCTACCCACTGCCCACAGCAGATTACAGCCACCTACCCACTGCCCACAGCAGATTACAGGCACCTTCCCACTGCCCACAGCAGATTACAGGTACCTACCCACTGCCCACAGCAGATTACAGGCACCTTCCCACTGCCCACAGCAGATTACAGGCACCTTCCCACTGCCCACAGCAGATTACAGGCACTTACCCACTGCCCACAGCAGATTACAGGCACCTACCCACTGCCCACACCAGATTACAGGCACTTACCCACTGCCCACAGCAGATTACAGGCACCCACCCACTGCCCACACCAGATTACAGGCACTTACCCACTGCCCACAGCAGATTACAGGCACCCACCCACTGCCCACACCAGATTACAGGCACTTACCCACTGCCCACAGCAGATTACAGGCACCTTCCCACTGTCCACAGCAGATTACAGGCACTTACCCACTGCCCACAGCAGATTACAGGCACTTACCCACTGCCCACAGCAGATTACAGGCACCTACCCACTGCCCACAGCAGATTACAGGCACCTACCCACTGCCCACAGCAGATTACAGGCACCTACCCACTGCCCACAGCAGATTACAGCCACCTACCCACTGCCCACAGCAGATTACAGGCACCCACCCACTGCCCACAGCAGATTACAGGCACCTACCCACTGCCCACAGCAGATTACAGGCACCTACCCACTGCCCACAGCAGATTACAGGCACCTACCCACTGCCCACAGCAGATTACAGGCACCTTCCCACCGCCCACAGCAGATTACAGGCACCCACCCACTGCCCACACCAGATTACAGGCACCTACCCACTGCCCACAGCAGATTACAGGTACCTACCCACTGCCCACAGCAGATTACAGGTACCTACCCACTGCCCACAGCAGATTACAGGCACCTACCCACTGCCCACAGCAGATTACAGGCACCTTCCCACCGCCCACAGCAGATTACAGGCACCCACCCACTGCCCACACCAGATTACAGGCACCCACCCACTGCCCACACCAGATTACAGGTACCTACCCACTGCCCACAGCAGATTACAGGTACCTACCCACTGCCCACAGCAGATTACAGGCACCTACCCACTGCCCACAGCAGATTACAGGCACCTTCCCACCGCCCACAGCAGATTACAGGCACCCACCCACTGCCCACACCAGATTACAGGCACCTACCCACTGCCCACAGCAGATTACAGGCACCTTCCCACTGCCCACAGCAGATTACAGGCACCCACCCACTGCCCACAGCAGATTACAGGCACCTACCCACTGCCCACAGCAGACGAGGAAGGATTGCTCAAATGCGCTGGAGGAACCTTTGAACCCCTCACATGTCGACCATGGTAAAGACAAGTTCCTTTTTGAAACTGTGAGAAACAGGACGGTAAACTCCCCAGTACACAAAGCAGGACACACAGGAAACTCCCAGTACACAAAGTAGGACACACAGGAAACTCCCAGTACACAGAGCAGGATACACAGAAAGCTCCCAGTACACAGAGCAGGATACACAGAAAGCTCCCAGTACACAGAAAAGGACACAGGAACCTCCCAGTACACAAAGCAGGACACAGAGGAAACTCCCAGTACACACAGCAAGACGCAGGAACCTCCCAGCACACACAGAGCAGGACACACAGGATCCTTGCATCCACAGTACAGGGGGAAATATATATATGTATACAGAAGCTTCGTCAGCAGCGAGAGAGACGCGAGGCACAAGACTTGTGGTGCTGGAAGGTGCTGTGAGGAAGTTCGTCAAGATAACACCTCGTTGCGCCAGACTGGAGACGTCGAAGTGGCTATGTACAACGAGCCAGATATGCGAGATGATGACAACATGAAGTTAAGGGGACGGTGGAATGGAACGAAAATAGAAAACGAAATTCACCTCTGATGAAAAACGAAGTTCAAATTTCTGTTAATCTCTGAATCGAAACACGTCTGCTTATGGTAAGAACTAAGATAAGAATTTGCAGACTCGAATCAGTGATTATGCAAACAGAAGGAAGTAATGTAATGATGCAGAAGTACAGTGTGGATCTTGGATGCTGTGGTGCATCAATTTCCAAGATTAAAGATAACTGTAAAGATATGAGATAAGGAAGAGATTGTATTATATATATCTTTTCCTCAAGAAAACTTACACCAGTAGTTTGTCCTTATATTTCAGTATATAATTCTCCATCTGTATCACAGTTCTCAAAGGATAGACGAACCATTTTGATAGACCATATGATTATCCATGACCTGAATTGGGTACCGCTACGATTGAAATCATCTCATTTCTGTACGAGACCAGCATATCACACGTGTGTGTGTGTGTGTGTGTGTGTGTGATCTTTCCGAAGACAACAGCGACTGGAACACATGAATTTGGCATTTGCTATTATGTTTACTCTTTCAAGCCTCAACGTGCGAAATGCATCATTCTGAAATGTATTTTCCTCTCGGCTCAAGTTATGAACGCATCGAACGCAGCTTGGACCAGAACGACTTTGTCGCAATTATTTGTGAAGTGTGAGAACGACTGGACGACCCTTTTTTAAGAACGACTGGACGACGGACGGGTAGAATACTACTCCATGTTACCATAGGGTCGTACCGTCGTGCTCAAGGGTCGTAGAGTCGTGCTCAAGGGTGGCATTTTTATGCTTAAGGGTCGTCCCGTCGTGCTCAAGGGTCGTAGAGTCGTGCTCAAGGGTGGCATTTTCATGCTTAAGGGTCGTACCGTCGTGCTCAAGGGTCATCGCCTCGTGTTCAAGGGTGGCATTTTCATGCTTAAGGGTCGTACCGTCGTGCTCAAAGGTCGTACCCTCGTGTTCAAGGGTCATGCGTACCGTCGTGCTCAAAGGGTCGTACCGTCGTGCTCAGGGGGTCGTGCCATCTTCCTTCCAAGGTCGTACCCTCCAGTTCAAAAGACTAAAGGTCGCTGAAGACCGAATACCCAGAGTTTACCAAGGAACACAACAAAGGTCAGTCGATATTCGGACAGACACACATACGTCACCAGCTGACATTTGGTTGGCTCCATCATGTGTAAGGAGGGAGACAGACAAGGTGAAGGAGCTGATGGACGAAAGGAAGGGAAGCTGGGCATTAAGAAGGAGCAACACCAGAACAACAAGCGAGAATCAATTATTATCACCAGAAAATTCTGCAGGGTGTGTTTACAAAATCCCCTGTAAAAACTAACGTGTTTTAAGTTGGGCAGACTGGTATGGATCTTTATGTTAAACTTAAGTTACATAAATATAGTATAAGAACAGGACAAGAATCAAAGGCTTTGTTTCATCATGTTACTAATTATGACCATTGTATTGCCTGGAGTAACGCCAATTCAACTATTAACTGTAAATCTTTTACCAAGCGAAATATCATTCAATCTTCCATCATTAGATACACAAAGAATTGTAATATGAATAATAGTGAAGGTCTATACAAACTGGGTTGCTTTGTCGTAGGTAGAATTTGTAAACAGTTCATTTCCTGTCCACATGATGCCAGACCCGAACACCACCATTCGGTAACGCTTGTTTACCAATGGCGTCTTAGCTACGTCTCTTCCTTGTATATGAGCTGACTGTTCTAAGCCTTCTGTCTCATTCTTGTACCTCCCCTGATGATGTGATCATTACACGAAAGTGCACTTGGGAACTTATCCTGTTTCACTTTCCTTGTGGTTTTATGCTTATACTAGATCAAGTGCACTACTGTGACCTCTTACAATATATATATATATATATATATATATATATATATATATATATATATATATATATATATATATATATATATATATAATTTATTATGAATAAAGTGCAGGGCCATGTTAGGGTTTAATGATATCAATACAGAGGAAACTTTTGAAATTGAATTACGTGTCCACTGTACCAGACATGAATATTTAGGGCTTAATTACGCACTGGTATAATCTGTAATGTGCTTACTGGCTTCCTCTCTGCGTAATATGTAGATCAGTTTATTCAAATACGCAAATTCAAAATAATTTGATAAAGGGATCATTTTCGATGTGGAGTACACAGGCGTCATTTAAGGAATTACCGTATGAATTATCATGAATTATTTTCGTGTGATAATCTCCCGCTTTTCATTACATTAATTTTTTTTTATCATATGAAACTCGTTATTAACGGGTCTTTGAGCACCTCGTCTGGGAGAAATGATTTTACCATATCCACATATATACGCTGACAAAAAACAACAAAAAACAGTTGATGGAAGTAGGTGAGCGCACTGGAGAGATTGTGGAAGATGAGTTCACTGTGGGCGAGAACAAAGATGGGTGTGTTTGATGGTATAGGAGTGCCGACGGTTCTGGGCGAATACGAGGTGCGGGTTCTCAAACGCCGAGAATGGAAGAGGTTGGATGTGTCGGAGGTTAGATGTTTGAGGGCGATATGTGATGTGAGGAAGTTTGGTCGAGTAGGGAATGATAGGGTGGGAGAGACGCGAGTATGCACGAGGAGGGTGTTTTGTCATGGTTTGGTCACATGGAGAGGAGGAGTGAGGAGAGGTGGATGGAGAAGATGTGTCCAAAGTGGAGGGAGAGAGAAAGATGGAGTGAGGGAGGTTTTGAGTTCTTAGGGGGCCTGACCATTCATGAAGGAGTGATGAAGGAGATAAGGTTATGATAACAAATTAGTAGATAAGGGATGATAACAGATTGGTAGCCGAAGTGATATCATTCATCGTCTTGACAGTTGAGGAACGACTGCTGTGTTGATATGTCGTCCAACAATAATGGTGATTAAATCTCACGTGGCGTGTGGCCAGATATAGCCTGGACCACTCTCACACCTGGGCCACTCTCACACCTGGGCCAGCCTCACACCTGGACCACTCTCACACCTGGGCCACTCTCACACGTGGACCACTCACACACCTGGACCACTCACACCTGGACCACTCTCTCACCTAGGCCACTGTCACACTTGGACCACTCTCACACTTGGACCACTCACACCTGGACCACTCTCTCACCTCCCCCTCATCTCTTACATACACACTCACGCTGGAACTTCAAAATTCACATAGTCACAAGATATACATACACTCGCAAATATACATACATATATACATACATACATACATACATACATACATAAATATTTACAGAAATACATTCACACACTCATAAGCTAGCCAATCACCAAGTATTCATATAATACATACATGAGCATACGTAATCATATGATGTCCATGTATACAAACCTATATAAACCCCCAAGAATACACACACACACACACACACACACACACACACACACACAACAACAACACCTGGGCATCGTATATAACTTGTTTGTGATGAGAGGACAATATTGCCAGCGACCACTGTTCTCAGCCACCAAAAATGATCGAAACCAATATACCGACGCAGCGAACCTCCTCCCCATCATCTCCCCAAGTGTGTCTCGCTAGAGACCCTGCTCGCGCGCGCGCTCTCCCATCTCAGGCAATACCACAATATCACCAGAACCAATATCCCAGACTAGCTCTTTTTCCCTTACCCATGACCTTTTGCAATACTGGCTCCCGCTCGAAGTGACCTTGATGCAACCACAGACATCCCCTCCTTAGCCAGAGATCATCAACAACATGAAAACCAAAAAATTTTAGGGAATATTTATCTTAAAAAAAGACTAGGAAACACATCATTTGCATACCCGATTACTACGGGATCAATATTTGCCGGGGACTTTTTAATCCGGGGAAAACAATAATTTTCTTAAACTTTTTAAAAAAAAAAAAAGGGCCCAAAAAATTTTCTATTTTTGAATGAGAATTCAATTAAATTTCTTTAAGATGGGAAATCAATATTTTCTTTTCCTTAATAATTTAAAAAATTCCCAAAACACAATTTTCCTTAAGACCAGGAAATTTAATACTTGCTTTTCCCTTTAAAACTTAAAAAACCCTTTCCCAAATTTCCTTAAGACTTTAAAAATCAATACTGACTCACCTTAAGACTTAAAAATCAATACCGAATTACCTTAAGACTTAAAAATCAATACCGAATTACCTTAAGACTTAAAAATCAATACCGAATTACCTTAAGACTTAAAAATCAATACCGAATTACCTTAAGACTTAAAAATCAATACCGAATTACCTTAAGACTTAAAAATCAATACCGAATTACCTTAAGACTTAAAAATCAATACCGAATTACCTTAAGACTTAAAAATCAATACCGAATTACCTTAAGACTTAAAAATCAATACCGAATTACCTTAAGACTTAAAAATCAATACCGAATTACCTTAAGACTTAAAAATCAATACCGAATTACCTTAAGACTTAAAAATCAATACCGAATTACCTTAAGACTTAAAAATCAATACCGAATTACCTTAAGACTTAAAAATCAATACCGAATTACCTTAAGACTTAAAAATCAATACCGAATTACCTTAAGACTTAAAAATCAATACCGAATTACCTTAAGACTTAAAAATCAATACCGAATTACCTTAAGACTTAAAAATCAATACCGAATTACCTTAAGACTTAAAAATCAATACCGAATTACCTTAAGACTTAAAAATCAATACCGAATTACCTTAAGACTTAAAAATCAATACCGAATTACCTTAAGACTTAAAAATCAATACCGAATTACCTTAAGACTTAAAAATCAATACCGAATTACCTTAAGACTTAAAAATCAATACCGAATTACCTTAAGACTTAAAAATCAATACCGAATTACCTTAAGACTTAAAAATCAATACCGAATTACCTTAAGACTTAAAAATCAATACCGAATTACCTTAAGACTTAAAAATCAATACCGAATTACCTTAAGACTTAAAAATCAATACCGAATTACCTTAAGACTTAAAAATCAATACCGAATTACCTTAAGACTTAAAAATCAATACCGAATTACCTTAAGACTTAAAAATCAATACCGAATTACCTTAAGACTTAAAAATCAATACCGAATTACCTTAAGACTTAAAAATCAATACCGAATTACCTTAAGACTTAAAAATCAATACCGAATTACCTTAAGACTTAAAAATCAATACCGAATTACCTTAAGACTTAAAAATCAATACCGAATTACCTTAAGACTTAAAAATCAATACCGAATTACCTTAAGACTTAAAAATCAATACCGAATTACCTTAAGACTTAAAAATCAATACCGAATTACCTTAAGACTTAAAAATCAATACCGAATTACCTTAAGACTTAAAAATCAATACCGAATTACCTTAAGACTTAAAAATCAATACCGAATTACCTTAAGACTTAAAAATCAATACCGAATTACCTTAAGACTTAAAAATCAATACCGAATTACCTTAAGACTTAAAAATCAATACCGAATTACCTTAAGACTTAAAAATCAATACCGAATTACCTTAAGACTTAAAAATCAATACCGAATTACCTTAAGACTTAAAAATCAATACCGAATTACCTTAAGACTTAAAAATCAATACCGAATTACCTTAAGACTTAAAAATCAATACCGAATTACCTTAAGACTTAAAAATCAATACCGAATTACCTTAAGACTTAAAAATCAATACCGAATTACCTTAAGACTTAAAAATCAATACCGAATTACCTTAAGACTTAAAAATCAATACCGAATTACCTTAAGACTTAAAAATCAATACCGAATTACCTTAAGACTTAAAAATCAATACCGAATTACCTTAAGACTTAAAAATCAATACCGAATTACCTTAAGACTTAAAAATCAATACCGAATTACCTTAAGACTTAAAAATCAATACCGAATTACCTTAAGACTTAAAAATCAATACCGAATTACCTTAAGACTTAAAGATCAATACTGACTCACCTTAAAGACTTAGAAATCAATACTG
This sequence comes from Panulirus ornatus, assembly GCF_036320965.1. Taxonomy (NCBI): domain Eukaryota; kingdom Metazoa; phylum Arthropoda; class Malacostraca; order Decapoda; family Palinuridae; genus Panulirus; species Panulirus ornatus. The sequence goes on along the minus strand of NC_092263.1, from coordinate 3,675,378 downwards.
ACTTACCTTAAGACAAACCAAACCATATTTGCATACCTAACTTTGCCTTCACTGTAAAAAACCCATTTTCTTCAAAGCTGTCGTGAATCTTTGGTTTGACTCGGATGTATTGATCTACATATTGATAACTCCCTTGTAGTTTGGTACATCAAGTTACTCTGCTGTGGTACCACACCGCTGTGGTAAGTGAAAGCCAAGGTGCGTTAGAAGTCTTAAGCGTAAGGGGTGTGTGAAGATATTACTGCGTCAAGAACTGTGGCGTAATATACGCCATCTATGTTAACTTTTTTCATTCCACTAATGCCATGGACCTCAGCAGTAGTGTAGTGGTTTGGCGTTGCTAATCATTACGCATTCACGGGTCGGCTGGGGTCGAGGCCCGAACTGTGTTCGAATCGTGGTTGCGGTAGCCGGTCCACAGTTAACCCAGCTGTTCATCGTGTTCTATGAGGGTGGTTGATGAAATAGCTACCTGGTTGGGCCATTTCTTTCGTCTGTTTCCTTGCGCTACCTCGCAAACGCGGGAGACAGCGACAAAGTATAATAAAAAAAAAATATAAAAAAATAATATATATATATATATCTTTCTTTTCTTTCAAACTATTCGCCATTTCCCGTGTTAGCAAGGTAGCGTTAAAAACAGAGGACTGGACCTTTGAGGAGTATCCTCACCTGGCCCCCTTCTCCGTTCCTTCTTTTGGAAAATTAAAAAGAAAAAAGAAAAAAAAATAAATATATATATATATATATTATATATATATATATAATATATATATATATATATCTTTCTTTTCTTTCAAACTATTCGCCATTTCCCGTGTTAGCAAGGTAGCGTTAAAAACAGTGGAACGGTGGAACAGTGGAATGGTGGAACAATGGAACAGTCCTCCTCTGAGTCTTTTAAAGGGGGGAAGGGAGAGGTTGGGGGAGGGGGTTGTGGGGTTATAAATACCAACGCCAATCCTTTCCATGAAGAGAAAAATACAACCCCATGTTGTCCTTATCCTCACAACCCCGGTAGCTCCTCAGTGACCCACAACAACATCTATTCCAATTTTCTTTTTCCTGTAAACAACAAATCTCGATTTCGTTAGTGCTCAAAAACTGCACAGTTCCATTCCCCTCCCCCGTCCACCCGGGTGATGGTACTAGTGTAGAATTACATATATATTTCCCGGCTTCACTGGCCATATGGCAGAAGCTGGTTCGTCTTGGCTTGTGGAATATTAAATTCCTAGAACCAGTGTGTTGCGAGGCATTATTCATTTCCAGTATTTCAGGGGGTAACTGTGGCATTTCTCACTTTCAAGGCAAAATGTCGCAACCGAATCTCTCTTCCTCCTCCAGGGGTGACTACAGGACTTGTTGTTACTTTAATGGCGAATCATCGCATCTGCCACAGGACTTGGCAGGGGAAACATCTTTATTTTTCTTTTAAAGCCAAAAGTGTCGCACCTACCACGGAATTATCTTGGGGGGGAAAAAGACAGCATATTTCACATCAAGGGGACCAGTGATCGTGTCCAGTCTACAGACGACTCCAGGGGCGACTGTGACATCTGACATTCTAAAAACAAATGATCGCATCGACCCCACGAGTCGTGGCTCTGGCTAGCGTAGATCCGTCAGCCTCACAGTCTGGACGAGCTAAGACTTCGAGTATCTAGTGGCTCACGACTCCTAGTGGCTCCCTAGCATCACTGGGAGAGGCCTGTAGTTCCCTGGCGTCACTGGGAGAGGCCTGTAGTTCCCTGGCATCACTTGGAGAGGCCTGTAGTTCCCTGACATCACTGGGAGAGGCCTGTAGTTCTCTGGCGTCACTGGGAGAGGCCTGTAGTTCCCTGACATCACTGGGAGAGGCCTGTAGTTCCCTGGCATCACTGGGAGAGGCCTGTAGTTCCCTGGCATCACTGGGAGAGGCCTGTAGTTCCCTGGCGTCACTAGGAGAGGCCTGTAGTTCCCTGGCATCACTGGGAGAGGCCTGTAGTTCCCTGGCATCACTGGGAGAGGCCTGTAGTTCCCTGACATCACTGGGAGAGGCCTGTAGTTCCCTGGCATCACTGGGAGAGGCCTGTAGTTCCCTGGCATCACTGGGAGAGGCCTGCAGTTCCCTGGCATCACTGGGAGAGGCCTGTAGTTCCCTGGCGTCACTAGGAGAGGCCTGTAGTTCCCTGGCATCACTGGGAGAGGCCTGTAGTTCCCTGGCATCACTGGGAGAGGCCTGTAGTTCCCTGGCGTCACTAGGAGAGGCCTGTAGTTCCCTGGCATCACTGGGAGAGGCCTGTAGTTCCCTGGCATCAGCACGAGAGGCCTACAGTTCCCTAGCATCAGGGAGAGATGCAGTGTATCTCATATTTTCCCAAGAAGAGAATCACGAAAATTGATTCAGATAGAATCTGTTTTTCATTTATTTGTTTATATTATGGATTAAATCCAATATGTCAGCTGTATCGTAACCAATGAGCTGAGCTTGTCTCATTTTGCATCATCATCTTCCGCGAATTACAAACATATATGGTTCGCAGGCAATCTAAAATCTCTTTTCAAGGATTACCTCAGGAATACATAACTTCGTACATAAATTTCTTCTCAGTTATCAAATGAGTAGTTCATTGTACGTAATGTGTAACGGAGAATATAAATACTATATTTCAGTTGAAGGACATAATCCGAAACCTTCTCTTTGCGTACCACTGTCCAGATTCGCTCTATTTCAACTTAAGGGGAGACAAGGGACGTAGTTCATCCTGTCAGTTTGTACTCACGTCCATCCTAGGGGAACAAGACGCTCTCAAGGTTTTCCCCAAGGCAAAATAAACCACAGTAATAAACCTGGGGCCCAGAGTCGTGACCTCTGGTGATAATGACCTGACCTGGGAGATGCAGGCGGTTATCAAGGCTTGAGATGACCAACAACACAACACGTTATTATTATCATTATCATTGTTGTTGTTATCAATATTAGTTATTATTCTTACTTTCTTTTCCTTCATATTTGTTTGCCGTTTCCCCCGTTAGAGAGGAAGCGCCAGGGGCAGAGGAAGAAAGGCCACATTTGTCCACAGTCTCTAGCTGTCATGTGTAATGCATCGAAACCACAGCTCCCTTTCCACATCCAGGTCCCACATACCTTTCCATGGTTTACCCCAGACGCTTCACATGCCCTGGTTCAGTCCATTGACAGCACGTCGACCCCTGTATACCACATTTATCCAATTCGCTATCACATGCACGCTTTTCACCCTCCTGTATGTTCAGGCCCAGATCGCTCAAAATGTTTTTCACTCCATCCTTCCACCTCCAAATTGGTCACCCGCTTCTCCTTGTTCCCTCCACCTCTGACATATATATCCTCTTTGTCAATCTGTCCTTACTCATTCTCTCCATGCGACCAAACCATTTATACACCCTTTTCTGCTCTCTCAGCCACACTCTTTTTATTACCACACTTCCCTCTTACCCTCTCATTACTTACTCGATCAAATCACCTCACACCACATATTGTCCTCAAACATCTCATTTCCAGCACATCCACCCTCCTGCGCACAACCCTGTCAATAGCCGATGCCTTGCACCCATAAAACATTGCTGGGAATGCTAAAACTTCAAACATACCCATTTTCGCTCTCCCAGATAACGATCTTTCTGTCCACACATTCCTCAGTGCTCCCAGGACCTTTTCTTCCTTGCCCAGCGTATGATCCACCTCCGTTTCCACGGTTCCATTCGCTACCATGTCCACTCCAAGGTATCTAAAAAAACTTTACTTTCTCCAAATTTTCTCCATTCAAACTTACATTCCAACTAACCTGTTTCTCTGCCAAGCTAAACCTAATAACCTTGACTTTACTCACATTTATTCTCAACTTTCTCCTTTCACACACTTTCCCAAACTCAGACACCAACTTCTACAGTTTCTCACTAGAATCAGCCACCAGTGCTGTATCATCAGCAAACAGCACGT
>NC_092263.1:3538914-3668914 GCF_036320965.1 Panulirus ornatus | reverse complement strand
TATCTTCACTACAGTGTCCAGTTATCTTCACTACAGTTTCCAGCTTGGCTCGTCCTTACCTGGAATAGAAATAGGGATAGTTAAGGTCAGAGCATCAAACCACCAAGAGGATCCCCCTGACTCGGGAATAAGCAATTTGAATCGTCAATATGACCCACATTTATCTTAAGAGGCGAGACGTAATATGTGAATTAAATCAGGTATTCAAAATCATCAAAGGTTTTAATGGTCCTTATCTAAACTCGTAGGACAAATGTTTTTTTTCACTCGGAGAGGGACGAAATAGTTTGTCTTCAACAAGGCTGTTAACAGCTGGAATGATTCGCCAATTAAGAGGAGTTCAAAGTTGGATTATAAATTCTCAGATGAATACAAACATGGGAAATGCTTAACTTCTACTCTACAACTGACATATTTCTTTCTTTGTCTTAATTACAGAGAAGGTTTATAGATATTTCTCACCTCATATCTACATATCTACTCGTATCAGACTAATGAGTTTCTTAACCCATTCAACCATCACAAAATGCGTCAAGAGGAAGTAATTGGTCCGTCTTTGTTTATGTTCTTTTCTAACCTCCTTACATCAGGTTATAACTATAAGGATACATTGCTGGAACGCTCCATAGCCCACTACAGAAGGCATGGCTCTGGCAAGGCTCCGTACTTCACTTACTTAGTTCATTTCAGGACTGATTAACACTGCTTATTACCGGGGGACGTGTGCCTGGGAGGCTAATTAGACCAAATTGTCCGTCAGACGAAGTGAATTATACGGACGATTGAAAGCGAGAGAGAGAGAGAGAGAGAGAGAGAGAGAGAGAGAGAGAGAGAGAGAGAGAGAGAGAGAGAGGTATATGGCCACTGCCTATTGGGTTTAAATGTACTCTTTTTTTTTTTCAAACGGGAAAATGAAGAGCGGTGCTTTTTTAATTCTGTGAATAGCTTTTGTGTGATGGGCAGTTGAGGCCTCTTGTCTGTGTGTGGGATTGGATAATCAATGAATCTGCTGGTGTAGGATTGGATGACCAGGTCAACAGAAGCAACAGAAAGAAGCTATACTTTGGTTTAACAACAGGATGATTGTACTTCGGTTTAGCAACAGAAGGATTCTACTTTGGTTTAGCAACAGAAGGATTCTATTTGGGTTTAGCAACAGAAGGATTCTACTTTGGTTTAACAACAGAAGGATTCTACTTTGGTTTAGCAACAGAAAGATTCTACTTTGGTTTAGCAACAGAAGGATTCTACTTTGGTTTAGCAACAGAAGGATTCTACTTTGGTTTAGCAACAGAAAGATTCTACTTTGGTTTAACAACAGAAGGATTCGACTTCGGTAACAACAGAGGCATTCTACTTTGTGATTTAACAACAGGAACATTCTACTACTGAGGCATGATATATTCTCCTTCAGGCAGGGCTGATGGAATAGACATGGTAGACCTATAGCTGGATGGGTTTAGCTGATGGAAGGAACAAGATATAGGTTAATGGGTTTAGCTGATGGAAAGGACATAAGGTTATAGCTTGATGGGTTTAGCTGATGGAGGGAACATAACAAGGCTATAGCTTGATGGGTTTAGCTGATGGAGGGAACATAACAAGGCTATAGCTTGATGGGTTTAGCTGAATGTCAAAGTTAGAAATGTTTAGCCCCAGAATGATCAGTGACTCGTCCATGTGATAGACTAGAAAGTCAACTTCTAGTAAGTCTAGAGCACACGTAATAGGTAGCCTAGAAAGTCGACTAGTTAATCTACAACACACGTGATAGATATACTAGAAAGTCAACTCCTAATTAATCTAGAGTACACGGGAGAGCCAGGCTAACGCAGGATCTCAGCGGTTTCCTCTGTCCTACATTGCCAAGCCAGCCAGCCAACCTGCCTCCCTCCAAACCTCCTGCAGGAGGTGTTAATTGGTGCGAGGATCCTAATCACCCCCGACCCTGCAGACGGAGCACACTCCTGGCGTTAGCAATATACCCCACACTTGCCATGGCCAAGGGGCCGAACCAGGGACTTCCAGTTGCTGTTCGTTCGCTGTTTTACGGTGCAATGCGTCCTTCTTTTACCCTAAATCGCTAGAAGGAGAGAGGTTCCGATTCGCTCTCGGAATAGCGATGTAGCGATTGGCCACAAGAGCAGAATATAACAGACGTTTTGCTCTATGATGGAACGATTACGTGCCATCCAAGGTGGTAAAAAGAAAATGAAAAAACTCTTTAGAAAACGAGAGAGCTGTATGAATAGGCAAAGCAGTGGGGGCCCCAGGACAGAACCCTGAGGGACGCCACTTGTGGACCCCAACCGTAGTAGTGGGGGCCCCAAGATAGAGCCCTGAGGGACGCCACATGTGGACCCCAACCGTAGTAGTGGGGGCCCCAAGATAGAGCCCTGCTGGACGCCACTTGTGAACCCCAGCCATAGCAGTGAGGGGCCCCATTTGTGGACCTCAATCATAGCAGTGGGGGCCCCCAAGACAGAGCCCTGCGGGACGCCACTCGTGGACCCCAGCCATAGCAGTGAGGGGCCCCACTTGTGGACCCCAGCCACAGCAGTGAGGGGCCCCACTTGTGGACCCCAGCCGCAGCAGTTAGGGGCCCTACTGGTAGACCTGAGTCATAGCAGTGGGGGGCCCCCTTAACAGAGCCCCTGCGGATCCCAGCTCACCTCACCTCACCTCCAGTGAACCTATATAACGTGAGACCAGAAGCCTCGACCACCATCGACCCCGGGCGATGGACACCCAGGCCGGGTCTGTGACGGTCGTGGGTGAGTTATGGAAGACGTTTAACCCAGCGGGTTCCTGGCCGGGGAGTAAGTCTGAGCCATAAGGGCGTAACCTGCTTTCTGGGGGGGGGGAGGTTTCTGCTAGCGACTGAGGGGTATTCCTGCTTCCTGGGGGGGGGGGGGGGATTGGGGCAGGCCTATGAGGGTCTTGCTGGCAACTGGAGGGGGGTGTCCTCCTAGTTCCAGGGGGTCCTACTGGTTCCTGGTGGGGGTCCTGCTTGTTTCTGGGGGCCCTACTGGTTCCTGGTGGGGTCCAACTTGTTTCTGGGGGTCCTACTGGTTCCTGGTGGAGTCCTGCTTGTTTCTTGGGGCCCTACTGGTTCCTGGTGGGAGTCCTGCTTGTTTCTGGGGGTCCTACTGGTTCCTGGTGGGGTCCTACTTGTTTCTGAGGGTCCTACTAGTTCCTGGTGGGGTCCTAATTGTTTCTGGGGGTCCTACTGGTTCCTGGTGGGGCCCAACTTGTTTCTGGGGGTCCTACTGGTTCCTGGTGGGGTCCTACTTGTTTCTGGGGGTCCTACTGGTTCCTGGTGGGGTCCTACTTGTTTCTGGGGTTCCTACTGGTTCCTGGTGGGGTCCTACTTGTTTCTGGGGGTCCTACTGGTTCCTGGTGGGGGTCCTGCTTGTTTCTGGGGGTCCTACTGGTTCCTGGTGGGGGTCCTACTTGTTTCTGGGGGTCCTACTGGTTCCTGGTGGAGTCCTGCTTGTTTCTGGGGGTCCTACTGGTTCCTGGTGGGGGTCCTACTTGTTTCTGGGGGTCCTACTGGTTCCTGGTGGGGTCCTACTTGTTTCTGGGGGTCCTACTGGTTCCTGGTGGGGGTCCTGCTTGTTTCTGGGGGTCCTACTGGTTCCTGGTGGAGTCCTGCTTGTTTCTGGGGGTCCTACTGGTTCCTGGTGGGGGTCCTACTTGTTTCTGGGGGTCCTACTGGTTCCTGGTGGGGGTCCTGCTGGTTCCTGGTGGAGTCCTGCTTGTTTCTGGGGGTCCTACTGGTTCCTGGTGGGGGTCCTACTTGTTTCTGTGGGTCCTACTGGTTCCTGGTGGGGGTCCTACTTGTTTCTGGGGGTCCTACTGGTTCCTGGTGGGGGTCCTGCTTGTTTCTGGGGGTCCTACTGGTTCCTGGTGGGGGTCCTACTTGTTTCTGGGGGTCCTACTGGTTCCTGGTGGGGGTCCTGCTTGTTTCTGGGGGTCCTACTGGTTCCTGGTGGGGGTCCTGCTTGTTTCTGGGGGTCCTACTGGTTCCCGGTGGAGTCCTGCTTCCCACTGGGGGCTTTGCTAGCCACTAGGAGGTCCTGCTGGGCCCCTGGGAATCCTTCTGACCTATGGTTGACCTGCTGGCATCCTAGACATTCCTATGACGTCTCTGGGGTTCCTCTGGCCTTTTGGGGCGAGGTGTCCTTCTGGACTCTATGGGGCCTCTGCCGACGCTTTAGAAGGTCCTGCTGGACTCTCGGGGCCTTTGCTGACCCTTCTGGGGTTAAAACCTGCCTCCTACGAGGTCCTTCCTACGTATTCCAACACATCTACAAACAATATACACATATTATCTAACATGAACCACCCCGACCTCCACACACACACGCACACACACGGGCACCAAAACCCACTATGAAAACTTAACCCAATCATCACAAGGGGCGGCTACGCTGGCATCACATTGGTCTATGTGAATACACACATAAAACCAGTTTTACCACGGGACCGTCCGTGGATTACGAGGAGGGGGGGTTCCTCACCAGCTAAACTGGTTTATGGCCCATGGCTGACTCGCCAGCGTCACCACTTACTGTCTCGCAGAACCATGGGAGAAAAGACGAGGAGATGCAGATGGAGAGAGGAGGAGGTGGAGGAGGAGGAGGAGGAGAGGAAGGAGGATAAGAAGGTGTAGGAGGAGGAGAGGAAAAAGGAGAGACAAAGAAGAAGAAGGAGGAGGTGACAAAGAAGTAGAAAAGACAAAGAAGAAGAAGGAGAAGAGACAAAGAAGAAGATAAAGAAGAAGGAGGAGGAGAAGACAAAGAAGAAGAAGGAGTAGAGACAAAGAAGAAGATAAAGAAGAAGAAGGAGGAGGGGGAGACAAAGAAGAAGGAGAAGAGACAAAGAAGACAAAGAAGAAGAAGAGGAAGAAAGAGACAAAGAAGAAGAAGGAAAAGAGACAAAGATAAAAAAAAGATAAAGTAGAAGAAAGAAAATGAAAGAACGAAAGACAATGTATAAAAGACCAAAATACATGTGTCATGTTCATGAAGATGCTGGTAATGATGAATGACCCAGTAAGACCCATCACCTCACATGTTACCTCAACATCACAAACGTCAAAATGGTGACTCAGGAAGATATATCTATATATATAAATTCTCACATACATTCTCACAACCTTGTTTGAGGCTATCTCAGGGTCGGTCATACACAAGGGTGGGGAAGAGTCCAATTAGGTGATTTCAATTGCAGGATATATATATATATATATATATATATATATATATATATATATATATATATATATCAAATTTCTCCCCACTCTCTCTCTCTCTCTCTCTCTCTCTCTCTCTCTCTCTCTCTCTCTCTCTCTCTCTCTCTCTCTCTCTCCATATATACATCAAACTCCTCCATAGCTTCTATCTTCTATGTCAGGTCAGCGACACTATATATATACACGTCACATAACCGTCCAACAGGTCAGCTCTGATCACTTGACCCCACACTGGACCTCGACCCTGATGTAATAACATCCTCCTCACCTCTACTATGACCTTCTGAAATCGCTTCGTACATCACCAATTCTGGTCAACTGAAATATCGGTAAATTGTATCACCCGATGAATGGAAGTCGTGTCTATTATTGTTAGAATGACGAACTTTCCACACACACACACACACAACACATACAAACACACCACACACACACACACACACATACTAGTACCCATATATAGGTAGACAGATAGATAGGTAGATAGACAGACATAGATCCATAGACAGATAGACAGACAGGTACTGGAGCTGTCCAGACCGAGGAGGGAGTCCACTGGTCATGATATATCTGTATATAAACACTTGACAAGACCCAGGTAGACTAACTGGCAGCAGCCACCAACAGCCTCCTTGTTCACACACCATCTAGGGTTGGGGCTCGCGAGATGCCGACCATAAGGACAGATGGTTCTCTAGGGACATAAACCTGACACTACAGCTACTGGTATGGACCATGTTGAGGGACGGGAGTGAGTGAGGGGCGGTGGCCGTACACGGGGCGAGGGAAGAGGGGGTCATGGTTGCAAAATGGAGCAGGCATTCCGTGTCATGGTGGTTGGCGAAGGAAGACGGAAGGATGGGAAGTCATCAGGTTAACGAATGTGGGGGTTGTGGGGGGTGTGGAGGGTCACTGTGGTAAAGTGGTCAGGGCTTAAGGGCTGATTTGACCTTGGATGAACCAGGTTCTCGAGAAGAGATTCAGTGTTTACGTTTCTCTGTCTTTTCTGATATACTGTCTTAAAATCTGTCACGTCTCTCTATATTTGCTATGACGTGCTATCAGAGGTATAGCTATGGATTCTCGTATCTATAATTTCTTCCTCTACCATTATACAACCTTTTTAGGGACCCGAAAACCAGACTTCAAGAACCACAAATCCAGAAAAGAAACACTAAGTTTCACACTTACACAAAAACCTGCTTGATATTGTTTTATCTAAATCACTCCAAAAGTCTGATTCTTAATGAAAATGCTGACGTGAAAAGGTCTTCATATTGACATCAACAAGAGGTGGGTTTAATACAGGAGGTGTTCCGTCCACGCGCGCGCCTACGTGGGACAACAGTGCTTATGGGAATTCCATTAACCACGGTCGATCTCCATATATTACGGGAGACGCTGACAGTGTGGTACTGAGGTACAATCCTGCAGCCCTGAAGAGGAGATGTATTTGCAGATGGGAGGAGTAGCAGTGGGTGTCTCCACTTGGAGGAGGAGGGGTTGCTATTTCATGTATGGCGGGGTGGCGACGGGATTGGATGAAGGCAGCAAGTATAAATATGTACATGTGTATGTATGAGTATGTCTGTGCATGTATATGTATGTATACGTTGAAATGTATAAGTATGTATATGTTCGTATGTAGGCGTTTATGTATATACATCTGTATGTGTGTGGGTTGGGCCATTTTTTCGTCGTTTCCTTGCGCTACCTCGCTGACGCGGGAGATGGCAATTAAGTATAATAGAAAAAATATGATACAATATATATATATATATATATATATATATATATATATATATATATATATATAATATATATACATTTCTTTTCTTTCTTTCAAACTATTCGCCATTTCCCGCATTAGCGAGGTAGCGTTAAGAACAGAGGACTGGGCCTTGAGGGAATACCCTCACCTGGCCCAATTCTCTGTTCCTTCTTTTGGAAAATTAAAAAAAAAAAAAAAAAAAAAAAAAAAAAACATATATATACATATATATATATATATATATATATATATATATATATATATATATATATAAGAGCAAGGTTATTAGGTACAGTAGGGTTGAGGGTCAAGTCAATTGGGAGGTGAGTTTGAATGGAGGAAAACTGGAGGAAGTGAAGTGTTTTAGATATCTGGGAGTGGATCTGTCAGCGGATGGAACCATGGAAGCGGAAGTGGATCATAGGGTGGGGGAGGGGGTGAAAATTTTGGGAGCCTTGAAAAATGTGTGGAAGTCGAGAACATTATCTCGGAAAGCAAAAATGGGTATGTTTGAAGGAATAGTGGTTCCAACAATGTTGTATGGTTGCGAGGCGTGGGCTATGGATAGAGTTGTGCGCAGGAGGATGGATGTGCTGGAAATGAGATGTTTGAGGACAATGTGTGGTGTGAGGTGGTTTGATCGAGTAAGTAACGTAAGGGTAAGAGAGATGTGTGGAAATAAAAAGAGCGTGGTTGAGAGAGCAGAAGAGGGTGTTTTGAAATGGTTTGGGCACATGGAGAGAATGAGTGAGGAAAGATTGACCAAGAGGATATATGTGTCGGAGGTGGAGGGAACGAGGAGAAGAGGGAGACCAAATTGGAGGTGGAAAGATGGAGTGAAAAAGATTTTGTGTGATCGGGGCCTGAACATGCAGGAGGGTGAAAGGAGGGCAAGGAATAGAGTGAATTGGAGCGATGTGGTATACAGGGGTTGACGTGCTGTCAGTGGATTGAATCAAGGCATGTGAAGCGTCTGGGGTAAACCATGGAAAGCTGTGTAGGTATGTATATTTGCGTGTGTGGACGTGTGTATGTACATGTGTATGGGGGGGGGGTTGGGCCATTTCTTTCGTCTGTTTCCTTGCGCTACCTCGCAAACGCGGGAGACAGCGACAAAGTATAAAAAAAATATATATATATATATATATATATATATATATATATATATATATATATATATATATATATATATATATATAAAATGGCTGGAGTGGATGGGATTGCAAGTGAATTTTTCAAGAAAGGAATTAGTTAATATTTGGTTGTATGATTTTCAATGTATGGATGGTTCAAGGTGGGGTGCTAGAGGAGTGGTGGAATGCCTATACAATACAACTGTATAAAGGAAATAGAAACATGGTGAAAGATCGAATTAAATGGGTATAAATTTGTTGAGTTTACCCTGTAAATTCTATGGGAGGATATTAATTGAGAGGGTAAAGGCATGTACAGAGCATCAGATTGGGGAAGAGCAGTGTGGTTTCAGAAGTGGTAGAGGATTTGTGGACCAGGTGTTTGTCTTGAAGAATGTATGTAAGGAATACTTAGAAAAAACAGATGGATTTGTATGTAGCAATTATGGATCTGGAGAAGGCATATGACAGAGTTAATAGAGATGCTTTGGGAAGGTATTAGAAATAGATGGTAGGTGGGGGGAAAGCCATCAGAAGCGGTGAAGTGTTTTTATAGGAGAGTCAGGCGTGTGTTCGAGTGAGACGAGAGGAGAATGAATGGTTCCAGGTGAAGGTTGGTCTGCGATAGCGGTTTGTGATGTCACCATGACTATTTGACCTGTTTGTGGATGAGGTGGTGAGAGGGGTCTTAGGAAGAGCGATGAGTCTGTCTGCTTTTTGTTGAGGTAATGAGTCAGCTGCTGTTTGCTAATGACACGGCGCTGGTGGAAGTTTCGAGTGAAAAACTGCAGAAACTGTTGCTTGCGTTTGGGAGAGTATTTAAGAGGAGAATGTTGAGAGTTAAAGTAAATGAAAGTAAGGTTATTAGGTTTAGATGGTGAGAAAAACAGTTTGGTTGGAGGGTAAGTTCGAATGGAAAAAAAAACTGAAGGATGTGGAGGGTTTTAGATACCTGGGAGCGGATGTGACAGCAAATGGAACCAAGGGAACTAAATTGAGCCATAGGGCGAGTGAAAGGGTAAAAGTCCTGGGTTCAGTAAGAGATGTGTGGAAAGAGCAGACACTGTCTGTGAGGGGCAAAGATGGGCATGTTTGCTGGTACACTAGTCCTGGTAGTGTCGTAAGGATACGAAGTTTAGGACCGAAATCAAAACGTACAGAAGAGAGCGTATTAGTTGGAAAAGAAATGCTTGAGAACGACAAGTGGTATGAGGCAGGTTGATAGCATAAGAAATTATAGTGTAAGACGGAGGTGCACTAGTAAGGGAAATATGTATTGAGATGGCTGTAGTGTGTGTGCTGAAATGGTTTGGACATATGGAGAGGATGAGTGAGGAGAGGTTCAGAGGGAATCCATGACGGAAAAGGAAGGAACAAAGAAAGAGGGATACTATATAGGAAGTGGAAGGATGGAGTAGAGAATGCTTTGAGTGTTCGAGGCCTAAACATGCAGGAGGGTGTGAGGCGTGCACAGAACAGAGCGCATTAGGGCGATACAGAGGGCGACGTGCCGTCAATGGGCTGAACCAGGGCATATGAAGCAGCCAAGGGAAAGTACGAAAAGGTATGTGGGGCTTGGCTGTGTAGAAGCGTCCCTAGTGTCGCTCCATTATACATGACAGCAAGGGCGTGAGCATGAACAAATGAGGCCTTTCAAGTGTCATTTCCTTGGCGCTACTTCGACACGCCAGAAACGGCGAAAAAGTGTATATATATATATATATATATATATATATATATATATATATATATATATATATGAGAGAGAGAGAGAGAGAGAGAGAGAGAGAGAGAGAGAGAGAGAGAGAGAGAGAGAGAGCAGAGATGAATTAATATTTCCAGCATATATCCGGACGGCGCCCTTGGCAGAGCTTCCACTGCACAAATTGGAGTGAATACGATGCCAATGAGGGGTATGTGGACCATGTATCATTAAAACTTTTTAAAACATTTTGAGAGGACGAAGGGCAAGTTTTAATGAGGCTTACGGTAACATGATACAGAGACACTTTCCTTGCGGACGTTTTCAAAATGTAAATTCTTTCTCCCCCTCCCCCGTTAACGGGTGAGGATAATTATAATCTTGTTTCTTTTTATCTTTTAAGAAAAAGAGCGAATGCAAAGAGCGGTAATTTTCAGTCTCATCCGCGTCAGTGTCTGCTGCTTCGGTAGGGAAGTGAGCAGGGTTCATCTGGGTCAGTGTCTGCTGCTTCGGTAGGGAAGTGAGCAGGGTTCATCTGGGTCAATGTCTGCTGCTTCGGCAGGGTTGTGAGCAGGGTTCATCTGGGTCAGTGTTTGCTGCTTCGGCAGGGAAGTGAGCAGGGTTCATCTGGGTCAGTGTCTGCTGCTTCGGTAAGGAAGTGAGCAGGGTTCATCTGGGTCAGTGTCTGCTGCTTCGGTAGGGAAGTGAGCAGGGTTCATCTGGGTCAGTATCTGCTGCTTCGGCAGGGTAGTGAGCAGGGTTCATCTGGGTCAGTGTTTGCTGCTTCGGCAGGGAAGTGAGCAGGGTTCATCCGGGTCAGTGTCTGCTGCTTCGGCAGAGAAGTGAGCAGGGTTCATCTGGGTCAGTGTCTGCTGCTTCGGCAGGGAAGTGAGCAGGGTTCATCCAGGTCAGTGTCTGCTGCTTCGGCAGGGAAGTGAGCAGGGTTCATCCGGGTCAGTGTTTGCTGCTTCGGCAGGGAAGTGAGCAGGGTTCATCCGGGTCAGTGTTTGCTGCTTCGGCAGGGAAGTGAGCAGGGTTCGTTCCAGGTGAGTTACGTAGCTCGAAGCAGAGTCGATGCGTGTTAACCTCCGCACTACTGAACTCTGAGTGACTACGGGTATATAGAAAATTAGACCTTAAAAATATACGAATCCACGAGAACAGAAAACAGGAACTGCATATGGATTCGGTCGACAGAAAACGATGAAAAGTACCTCCTTTTTACGGATTATATATATTTTCTTCTTTCTTTTTCTTTCAAACTATTCGCCATTTCCCATGTTAGCGAGGTAGCGTTAAGAACAGAGGACTGGGCCTCTGAGGGAATATCCTCACCTGGCCCCCTTCTCTGTTCCTTCTTTTGGAAAATTAAAAAGAAAATAACGAGACGGGAGGATTTTGAGCCCACCGCTCCCTCCCCTTTTAGTAGCCTTCTACGACACGCAGGGAATACGTGGGAAGTATTCTTTCTCCCCTATCCCCAGAGATAATATATATATATATATATATATATATATATATATATATATATATATATATATATATATATATATATATATATATATTTTCCAAATAGGAATCATGTCAAATAAAGGTAACATGGAGTGGCTGCCTTGCAGTACCTGAATTCCTGTGTCCCTGAATGGTGTCGTGTATAGAGGGCGCGGGCCTTCGGCTTTCGAGGTCCATCAGCGTTGACAGCCCTGGGTCTATATTGGTCCAGGTTACATTCCTGTGTTACCTGCAGCAGGGTCCTCCTGCCAACCCTCACGCAGGAGGCAGATTCCCAGCAAACATTTGGCTAAACGAGAAATTGTTTTGTAATGTCAGATGTAATATTTTTTTTTTTTTTTCTGGTGATGAACATACACACTATTTTTCTAATTGGCCTTGAAGAGTCCTCGTAGGTAATTAGATGGTTATTTCATGCATCAACTGATGAATCGCTGAGTACTAACATACTGATGATGGTATGAAGGTGAAATCGCACTTCAGTAGGAGTTCATACAATTATATTTAACATGTAATTTTTCTATACATGTGGCACGACATGTTTCGTGGAGACAATCCACCTCATCATCAGGTGGTGCCAGTACTTAACAAAGTTATTTAAATCCCAACATCACACTTGAGTCCCGCCGTCCAGCACCAATCTGTACAGACCAACCACTGTCCGCTTTGTCTGGCAGTAACCGTTGTAAGGGAGAGTGATTAAGGGGGGTCACGTGGCGGGGGTTGACCTGGGTAGCTGGGTGTGTCTTGAACAACTCTTGATGTTTTCGTGTTTTGTCAATTCTCTCATAATGATTTGGTTAATGCTAGGATGGGCATTGAAATTGCCTGGGGACAAATTAAAGTTCTTAGTATTAGCAATTAATACAGATTCAATGACGTTGCGTGTGGCATAATCAGCAGAGGGGTATAGAATAACGGGATTTTCAAGATCTATGGCCAGGGTGATCATTTTCATGACAATGTTTAGCGATCGCATTTTTGTGGTCATCCCTGCGTACTGCATGACGGTGCCAACAGCACCTCTCCGTTACAGTTTTACCTGTCTGGCCCATATAAATATCCTTACATGCCTTGCATTTGACGGCGTAAACACTCGTAATTGTTGCATAATTTGGCTTACTATTTATTGAGATCTTACTGATGCTCCAGTACAATAACACCATTAGTAAGTCCTTAATAAATTGTAGACTGTACTGCTATATTAACCTAAAACCACTCACCATCCTCTATTCCTATTAGCATACACGCTGTACTCTATAAAGAATCCTTACTGCTTCTAATAGGTTTCCCTTTACACCATATACTCGTAACACATAAAACTTCTGTTTCTAGAAGCAGTCTATCACACAAATTCTTCAAACACCAGATCCACACATCCACTGCCACTCCCTGAGCAACATTGTTCGGCCCCAGTATGATGCTCTGTCCATGCCACCATCCTCTCAGTCACTCCATCTCCATGCAGTTCCCCAGATATACTCATTAAACGTACGACGCTGTAATTCAAAAATTCACTTTTGTTGCCCTTGCCTTTATAAAATGGCACTACACATGCATTTCGCCAATCATCAGGCACCTTACCATGAGCCATATATACAGTGAAAATTCTAACCAATCAACAACACAATCACCTCCTTTCTTGAGAAATTCAGTTGCAATGCCATTTATTCTAGCCGCCTTGCCGCACTTCATTTTATGCAAGGCTTACACCACCTCTTCTCTTTTCACCAAGCCACTTTCCACGACCCTCTCACCTCGTATACCTCCATGTCCAGACCTCTCACATTTGTCATCCTACTATCAAACGAATTCAACAGTCTTTCAATATATTCACTCCATTATTCTTTTCACATATCTGCCTGTTATCACTTCCCTATTTGCCTCCTTCATCGATGCTCCCGCTTGTTCTCTTGTTTTTCTCATTATCTACCTCCTACCACCAAATTGTTATTCTCCCCGAAATCTGCTGATACTTGCTCACCCCAAGTCTCATTTACCCTCTTTTTCCGCCCCTGCACTTTTCTCTTGACCTCCTGTCGCTTACTCTTGTACATCTCCCAATCACTCGAACTCCTTTCCAGCAAGTACCGCCCATACACCCCTCTCTTCTCCTTCACTCGCAACTACATCATCCCACCTCTCACTATCCTTTCTCACCTGCCCATCAGCCTCACGCAACACGCTTCTCTCGCACATGCCAGCACTGCTTACCGAAATACCTCCTATCCCCATCCACTTCTCTTGCTTCGTAAACTCTCACACTTTGCCATTCCACACTCAGTCTCTCCGAGTACCTCTTCCCACAAGCCACTTCTCCAAGCTCACCTACTTTCACCATCCTCTTCTCGCCCACACCATTCCTATCTACCAAAAGGAAAAAGGAAGAAATATGTATATCTTAAGAAGCAAGTTCCAATGACTGAAGAAATAAATAACAAGAAATGAAACCGAGGAGGAGATGGAGGAGGAAAATATATTTGGATTGTGAGGACGAGTTCACAATTTGCATCTATATAGGTACTGGCGGATGGTTTGAATTTCTTTGGCGTATTGGACACGAAGGCGGTGGTAGACCATGAAGGCGGTGGTAGACTACAGTGGCGGTAGTAGACCATGGAGGCGGTGGTAGACAACGAAGACTGAGGTTATCGAAGGACAAGGCGGGGCTGGAACGTCCTGATCCAGGGAACTAGTGAGGTAAAACAGCTTTTGAAAGAAATAACTGCTGCTGAGTCTTACGTAAAGTCTGTCCTGTGGAGAATAGTCAACAAATGGACGTATGGTTTCTGTCATAAGTCGGTGTATGCTTTCAAGCAGTTTACCTCACTCTCTGGGACGTGTTTATGTCAAGAGAGACACTGGGTCAGGAGCGATTCGTTGATACTGAGGTAAAAGGAGTGTTGCAGGAAGGGAGATAAGACTGAAACGTGTCTCTAATAGATGATACTGATAAGTTTGAGTCTTGGTGGATATTCTGAGTTATTACTTCCCCTGAATCTAAATACCTAAGTTAACATTTGAACGAACTTTAGACTGATAGACATTAAACAAAAAATACGAGGAAGGAGATCATCAAGTCTGATGTCATCCATTTAGAAGCCAGTATACCCCCTGGGTGTTTGAAGAACCGGAAGGCGTCCCTGTTCCAGTGTTTTGCAATGTGAATCTTGTCTGAATGTAAGGAAACTGGTTTTAAAAGAAAAAAGATCAAAGAGTGGCGGGAAGGTCTTATCAGGGAAAGTTTGGAAAGAAGAGCCTGATGTTAAACTTCAAGGGAAATGCTTTTGAGATATGAAATACGTGGAAAGATTCACCAAATCCAGAGTTAAAGTTGTGAATGAAGAAGAAATACAGAAAAATGTGACCTGCAATGATCTGAGCAGAATTCATTTTACTTTTCCCTCACACAATGATCTTTGATGTTTGTGATAATTCTCATATCTCAGAGTTTGATTGCACTGATGTGTAGTATTATATTATTCTAGGAATGAGACGTATTACATTCTTTTAGGAATGAAACATATCACATTCTTTCAGGAGTGGAACTTACTACATTCTTCTCGGAATGGAACATATTACATTCCTTTAGGAATGGGACGAATCACATTCCTTTAGGAATGGTACGAATTACATTCTATTAGGAACTATACGTATGTTAGAGACTGCCCAGGTGGTAGAAAGTCTGACAAAGTATCGTGAAAGTCTGATAAAGTATCTTGAAAGTTAATAAAATGTCAGAGGGAAGGAGTTACTGTTGAATATATTTCCTTAAAACATTTTAAGGATACATTTGTCTAGGAATATAACAATACCTTAGACATACATCCTTTATAATGAATGCCATCCCATTCCCTATATAGTCTAGCTGTGTAAATTGATCCCCTTCACTACTTCTCGATTCAGATCCGAGGTCACAAAGTCTATCTCCGCTGTAGTCTTATCTCCTTCCTGGAAAACTTACCTCCTATATTGAAACACACTAGTGGGCAGGAACTCCTCATTTAACATTTTAACAACAACCACACTCGCTGGGTCACAGCCTGTGGACACCATCATGCGCCTCAAAGGGTTAACCACTCGCTCGCGTCTCGGAGATACACTTGATATCAACCAATGAACTCTCCCAACACAAGTCCTTTAGGTAGATCCAAAACCCCCAGCTCCTCTTAGTCAACGTACTACGCCATGGATCATGCTATATAATCTTCGGTCGTGTCTGTACTCATGTACAACTCTCCCTGCCTCCTCACACACTCTCGTAAAAATCTCTCTCTCTCTCTCTCTCTCTCTCTCTCTCTCTCTCTCTCTCTCTCTCTCTCTCTCTCTCTCTCTCTCTCTCGCCTCCCTCACGCTCAACACAGTATCCTTCGCTCCCTCTCATTATGTACATATTTTTCCACCATCTCAGTCCCCATACTATCACTGGGCAAGACTTCTTTCACTCTCATTCACAGAAAAATAAAAGAAAAAGTCTCACTCACTATCAAGTGGAAGACCCACACATTCCCTCTCCACACATAACTACAACACGTACGTGAGGTCATCATAACTACAACACGTACATAAGGTCATCATAACTACAACACGTACATAAGGTCATCATAACTACAACACGTACGTGAGGTCATCATAACTACAACACGTACGTGAGGTCATCATAACTACAACACGTACGTGAGGTCATCATAACTACAACACGTACGTGAGGTCATCATAACTACAACACGTACGTGAGGTCATCATAACTACAACACGTACGTGAGGTCATCATAACTACAACACGTACGTGAGGTCATCATAACTACAACACGTACGTGAGGTCATCATAACTACAACACGTACGTGAGGTCATCATAACTACAACACGTACGTGAGGTCATCATAACTACAACACGTACGTGAGGTCATCATAACTACAACACGTACGTGAGGTCATCATAACTACAACATACAACTCGCTAAGACCTGTTCCACGGGGTCAGTCCCCTTCCATTGTTCCTCTTTGTTAACTTCTCCCTCCTCCCGTCTCCTCCCTCCTCCCGTTTCCTCCCTCCTCCCGTTTCCTCCCTCCTCCCGTTTCCTCCCTCCTCCCGTTTCCTCCCTCCTCCCGTCCACTCCCTCCTCCCGTCCACTCCCTCCTCCCGTCTTCTCCCTCCATCATCAAGGTTGTTGCCCTCCCGCACGTCTTGTCTGCCACAATAAACCATAATTCACTGTAACATCTATTTTATTCACTGCTTCCAATCATAGAAATATGACCTCATATATATATATATATATATATATATATATATATATATATATATATATATATATATATATATATATATATATATTTTTTTTTTATGAGTCCACGGGGAAAATGAAGTGTACATACATACACATAAAAGCACTACACACGCACAAACACACACAAACACAAACACACACACACACACACAAACCTCGTCTTCATACATGGCAGGTTATCCAACAGATGGAAAAACAACATTTGAAAAACATTACTTGAAATTGAAATAAACTTTATAAAACATTTTAACCCACATAATGTTTTTCTTCTTTTCCTTTTCTCTTTCAATTTTTTTTTTGTTTCTGTGTTTGTCGAGTTTCAATGCTTTGCCTGCTTTCTTTGTTTCTTATCGTATGTATATATGTAGTATGTATCATTATCATTATTATTATAATTATCATTATTTACTCTGTCGCTGTCTCCCGCGTTAGCGAGGTAGCGCAAGGAAACAGACGAAAGAATGGCCCAACCACCCACATGCACATGTATATACATACACGCCCACACACGTACATATAAAATACCTTTACATTTCAACGTATGGGATACATATATATACATCTTTCTTTTTCTTTCTTTAAAATATTCGCCATTTCCATCGTTAGCGAGGTAGCATTAAGAACAGAGGACTGGGCCTTTGAGGGAATACCTCACCTGGCCCAATTCTCTGTTCCTTCTTTTGGAAAATTAATTTTTCTATACATGTGGCACGACATGTTTCGTGGAGACAATCCACCTCATCATCAGGTGGTGCCAGTACTTAACAAAGTTATTTAAATCCCAACATCACACTTGAGTCCCGCCGTCCAGCACCAATCTGTACAGACCAACCACTGTCCGCTTTGTCTGGCAGTAACCGTTGTAAGGGAGAGTGATTAAGGGGGGTCACGTGGCGGGGGTTGACCTGGGTAGCTGGGTGTGTCTTGAACAACTCTTGATGTTTTCGTGTTTTGTCAATTCTCTCATAATGATTTGGTTTAATGCTAGGATGGGCATTGAAATTGCCTGGGGACAAATTAAAGTTCTTAGTATTAGCAATTAATACAGATTCAATGACGTTGCGTGTGGCATAATCAGCAGAGGGGTATAGAATAACGGGATTTTCAAGATCTATGGCCAGGGTGATCATTTTCATGACAATGTTTAGCGATCGCATTTTTGTGGTCATCCCTGCGTACTGCATGACGGTGCCAACAGCACCTCTCCGTTACAGTTTTACCTGTCTGGCCCATATAAATATCCTTACATGCCTTGCATTTGACGGCGTAAACACTCGTAATTGTTGCATAATTTGGCTTACTATTTATTGAGATCTTACTGATGCTCCAGTACAATAACACCATTAGTAAGTCCTTAATAAATTGTAGACTGTACTGCTATATTAACCTAAAACCACTCACCATCCTCTATTCCTATTAGCATACACGCTGTACTCTATAAAGAATCCTTACTGCTTCTAATAGGTTTCCCTTTACACCATATACTCGTAACACATAAAACTTCTGTTTCTAGAAGCAGTCTATCACACAAATTCTTCAAACACCAGATCCACACATCCACTGCCACTCCCTGAGCAACATTGTTCGGCCCCAGTATGATGCTCTGTCCATGCCACCATCCTCTCAGTCACTCCATCTCCATGCAGTTCCCCAGATATACTCATTAAACGTACGACGCTGTAATTCAAAAATTCACTTTTGTTGCCCTTGCCTTTATAAAATGGCACTACACATGCATTTCGCCAATCATCAGGCACCTTACCATGAGCCATATATACAGTGAAAATTCTAACCAATCAACAACACAATCACCTCCTTTCTTGAGAAATTCAGTTGCAATGCCATTTATTCTAGCCGCCTTGCCGCACTTCATTTTATGCAAGGCTTACACCACCTCTTCTCTTTTCACCAAGCCACTTTCCACGACCCTCTCACCTCGTATACCTCCATGTCCAGACCTCTCACATTTGTCATCCTACTATCAAACGAATTCAACAGTCTTTCAATATATTCACTCCATTATTCTTTTCACATATCTGCCTGTTATCACTTCCCTATTTGCCTCCTTCATCGATGCTCCCGCTTGTTCTCTTGTTTTTCTCATTATCTACCTCCTACCACCAAATGTTATTCTCCCCGAAATCTGCTGATACTTGCTCACCCCAAGTCTCATTTACCCTCTTTTTTCCGCCCCTGCACTTTTCTCTTGACCTCCTGTCGCTTACTCTTGTACATCTCCCAGTCACTCGAACTCCTTTCCAGCAAGTACCGCCCATACACCCCTCTCTTCTCCTTCACTCGCAACTACATCATCCCACCTCTCACTATCCTTTCTCACCTGCCCATCTGCCTCACGCAACACGCTTCTCTCGCACATGCCAGCACTGTTTACCGAAATACCTCCTATCCCCATCCACTTCTCTTGCTTCGTAAACTCTCACACTTTGCCATTCCACACTCAGTCTCTCCGAGTACCTCTTCCCACAAGCCACTTCTCCAAGCTCACCTACTTTCACCATCCTCTTCTCGCCCACACCATTCCTATCTACCAAAAGGAAAAAGGAAGAAATATGTATATCTTAAGAAGCAAGTTCTAATGCCTGAAGAAATAAATAACAAGAAATGAAACCGAGGAGGAGATGGAGGAGGAAAATATATTTGGATTGTGAGGACGAGTTCACAATTTGCATCTATATAGGTACTGGCGGATGGTTTGAATTTCTTTGGCGTATTGGACACGAAGGCGGTGGCAGACCATGAAGGCGGTGGTAGACTACAGTGGCGGTAGTAGACCATGGAGGCGGTGGTAGACAACGAAGACTGAGGTTATCGAAGGACAAGGCGGGGCTGGAACGTCCTGATCCAGGGAACTAGTGAGGTAAAACAGCTTTTGAAAGAAATAACTGCTGCTGAGTCTTACGTAAAGTCTGTCCTGTGGAGAATAGTCAACAAATGGACGTATGGTTTCTGTCATAAGTCGGTGTATGCTTTCAAGCAGTTTACCTCACTCTCTGGGACGTGTTTATGTCAAGAGAGACACTGGGTCAGGAGCGATTCGTTGATACTGAGGTAAAAGGAGTGTTGCAGGAAGGGAGATAAGACTGAAACGTGTCTCTAATAGATGGTACTGATAAGTTTGAGTCTTGGTGGATATTCTGAGTTATTACTTCCCCTGAATCTAAATACCTAAGTTAACATTTGAACGAACTTTAGACTGATAGACATTAAACAAAAAATACGAGGAAGGAGATCATCAAGTCTGATGTCATCCATTTAGAAGCCAGTATACCCCCTGGGTGTTTGAAGAACCGGAAGGCGTCCCTGTTCCAGTGTTTTGCAATGTGAATCTTGTCTGAGTGTAAGGAAACTGGTTTTAAAAGAAAAAAGATCAAAGAGTGGCGGGAAGGTCTTATCAGGGAAAGTTTGGAAAGAAGAGCCTGATGTTAAACTTCAAGGGAAATGCTTTTGAGATATGAAATACGTGGAAAGATTCACCAAATCCAGAGTTAAAGTTGTGAATGAAGAAGAAATACAGAAAAATGTGACCTGCAATGATCTGAGCAGAATTCATTTTACTTTTCCCTCACACAATGATCTTTGATGTCTGTGATAATTCTCATATCTCAGAGTTTGATTGCACTGATGTGTAGTATTATATTATTCTAGGAATGAGACGTATTACATTCTTTTAGGAATGAAACATATCACATTCTTTCAGGAGTGGAACTTACTACATTCTTCTCGGAATGGAACATATTACATTCCTTTAGGAATGGGACGAATCACATTCCTTTAGGAATGGTACGAATTACATTCTATTAGGAACTATACGTATGTTAGAGACTGCCCAGGTGGTAGAAAGTCTGACAAAGTATCGTGAAAGTCTGATAAAGTATCTTGAAAGTTAATAAAATGTCAGAGGGAAGGAGTTACTGTTGAATATATTTCCTTAAAACATTTTAAGGATACATTTGTCTAGGAATATAACAATACCTTAGACATACATCCTTTATAATGAATGCCATCCCATTCCCTATATAGTCTAGCTGTGTAAATTGATCCCCTTCACTACTTCTCGATTCAGATCCGAGGTCACAAAGTCTATCTCCGCTGTAGTCTTATCTCCTTCCTGGAAAACTTACCTCCTATATTGAAACACACTAGTGGGCAGGAACTCCTCATTTAACATTTTAACAACAACCACACTCGCTGGGTCACAGCCTGTGGACACCATCATGCGCCTCAAAGGGTTAACCACTCGCTCGCGTCTCGGAGATACACTTGATATCAACCAATGAACTCTCCCAACACAAGTCCTTTAGGTAGATCCAAAACCCCCAGCTCCTCTTAGTCAACGTACTACGCCATGGATCATGCTATATAATCTTCGGTCGTGTCTGTACTCATGTACAACTCTCCCTGCCTCCTCACACACTCTCGTAAAAATCTCTCTCTCTCTCTCTCTCTCTCTCTCTCTCTCTCTCTCTCTCTCTCTCTCTCTCTCTCTCTCTCTCTCTCGCCTCCCTCACGCTCAACACAGTATCCTTCGCTCCCTCTCATTATGTACATATTTTTCCACCATCTCAGTCCCCATACTATCACTGGGCAAGACTTCTTTCACTCTCATTCACAGAAAAATAAAAGAAAAAGTCTCACTCACTATCAAGTGGAAGACCCACACATTCCCTCTCCACACATAACTACAACACGTACGTGAGGTCATCATAACTACAACACGTACATAAGGTCATCATAACTACAACACGTACATAAGGTCATCATAACTACAACACGTACGTGAGGTCATCATAACTACAACACGTACGTGAGGTCATCATAACTACAACACGTACGTGAGGTCATCATAACTACAACACGTACGTGAGGTCATCATAACTACAACACGTACGTGAGGTCATCATAACTACAACACGTACGTGAGGTCATCATAACTACAACACGTACGTGAGGTCATCATAACTACAACACGTACGTGAGGTCATCATAACTACAACACGTACGTGAGGTCATCATAACTACAACACGTACGTGAGGTCATCATAACTACAACACGTACGTGAGGTCATCATAACTACAACACGTACGTGAGGTCATCATAACTACAACATACAACTCGCTAAGACCTGTTCCACGGGGTCAGTCCCCTTCCATTGTTCCTCTTTGTTAACTTCTCCCTCCTCCCGTCTCCTCCCTCCTCCCGTTTCCTCCCTCCTCCCGTCTCCTCCCTCCTCCCGTCTCCTCCCTCCTCCCGTCTCCTCCCTCCTCCCGTCCACTCCCTCCTCCCGTCCACTCCCTCCTCCCGTCTTCTCCCTCCATCATCAAGGTTGTTGCCCTCCCGCACGTCTTGTCTGCCACAATAAACCATAATTCACTGTAACATCTATTTTATTCACTGCTTCCAATCATAGAAATATGACCTCATATATATATATATATATATATATATATATATATATATATATATATATATATATATATATATATATATATATATATTTTTTTTTATGAGTCCACGGGGAAAATGAAGTGTACATACATACACATAAAAGCACTACACACGCACAAACACAAACGCACACACACACACACACACACACACACACACACACACACACACAAACCTCGTCTTCATACATGGCAGGTTATCCAACAGATGGATAAACAACATTTGAAAAACATTACTTGAAATTGAAATAAACTTTATAAAACATTTTAACCCACATAATGTTTTTCTTCTTTTCCTTTTCTCTTTCAATTTTTTTTTTTTGTTTCTGTGTTTGTCGAGTTTCAATGCTTTGCCTGCTTTCTTTGTTTCTTATCGTATGTATATATGTAGTATGTATCATTATCATTATTATTATAATTATCATTATTTACTCTGTCGCTGTCTCCCGCGTTAGCGAGGTAGCGCAAGGAAACAGACGAAAGAATGGCCCAACCCACCCACATGCACATGTATATACATACACGCCCACACACGTACATATAAATACCTATACATTTCAACGTATGCATACATATATATACATCTTTCTTTTTCTTTCTTTTAAAATATTCGCCATTTCCCACGTTAGCGAGGTAGCATTAAGAACAGAGGACTGGGCCTTTGAGGGAATACCCTCACCTGGCCCAATTCTCTGTTCCTTCTTTTGGAAAATTAATATATACATATATATACATGTGCATATTCATATTTACCTCTTTCATCCATTCTCGTCGCCACCCCGCCATACATAAAATGACAACCCCCTCCCCCCGCATGTGAGCGAGGTAGCGCTAGGAAAAAGACAACATTCGTTCACACTCAGTCTCTAGCTGTCATGTATAATGCACCGAAACCACAGCTCCCTTTCCACATCCAGGCCTCACAAAACTTTCCATGGTTTACCCCAGACGCTTCACATGCCCTGGTTTAATCCATTGACAGCACGTCGACCCCGGTATACCACATCGTTCCAATTCACTTTGTTCCTTGCACGCCTTTCACCCTCCTGCATGTTCAGGCCCAGATCGCTCAAAATCTTTTTCACTCCATCCTTCCACCTCCAATTTGGTCTCCCACTTCTCCTCGTTCCCTCCACCTCTGACACATATATCCTCATTTTCAATATTTCCTCACTCATTCTCTCCATGTGACCAAACCATTTCAAAACACCCTCTTCTGCTCTCTCAACCACATTCTTTTTATTACCACACATCTCTCTTACCCTTACATTACTTACTCGATCAAACCACCTCACACTACATATTGTCCTCAAACATCTCATTTCCAGCACATTCACCCTCCTGCGCACAACTCTATCCATAGCCCACGCCTCGCAACCATACAACATTGTTGGAACCATTATTCCTTCAAACATACCCATTTTTGCTTTCCAAGATAACGTTCTCGCCTTCCACACATTCTTCAACGCTCCCAGAACCTTCGCCCCCTCCCCCACCCTGTGACTCACTTCTGCTTCCATAATAGTAATGATAATAATAGTCATAATAATAATAATGATAATAATGATATAATTATAATAGTAATACATGAGAGGTCAACAAAGGCCCAAATACACTGAGAGGTCAACGAGAGGTCATGGTACATGAGAAGTCAACGAAAGCACCAGGTAAACGGGAGGTCAACGAGAGGTCATAGTATATGAGAGGTCAATGAAGGGACCAGATGCACAGAGGTCAACGAAATTACTAGGTCAACGAGAGGTCATGGCACATGAGAGGTCAACGAAGGCACCAGGTAAACGAGAGGTCAACGAGAGGTCAAGGAGAGGTCATGGTACACTTTTGGGACGTTCCTGAACAGGAAATCCAGTTAACACTGTGACCAAGGGATATGCAAATTCGTTTCATTTGAGCAGATTATGTAAATTAATTGCAGCATCTCCACACTAATGTTGTTTGTGGCGGCAACGAGACGCGGGCTTTACGTTCAAGGATGAATGCTCTCTCTCTCTCTCTCTCTCTCTCTCTCTCTCTCTCTCTCTCTCTCTCTCTCTCTCTCTCTCTCTCTCGTTGAAAAAAAAAAGAACACACGAGATGAGTTCTTGATAGCGTTCATGATGATGAGGCTACATGAACAAAGTGGAGAAGAGAATGACGGGGTTCGAATCCTGGTCGCAGAAGTCGGCCCACAGTGTTATAAACTATGTCATATCAAATATACGCTTTAAACTATGATTGGAAAAAGCGAATGAAGAAATGAATGACGGTACGGAAGCTCTGGGAGGGAGTGAACATGTGACCCTTCACTCACACCAGTTGAAAGATCAACTCCTACGTACACACACACATGTGTGGTGGAGATAGATCAACTCCTACGTACACACACATGTGTGGTGGAGATAGATCAACTCCTACGTACACACACACATGTGTGGTGGAGATGGAAGAAGATATTGTGACACCAACAACATCAAAGTTGTACCTTCGTCATTGTTCAACTTGTAAATCGACCCATCATCACTATCCAACCCCTAAATCGTCCCATCATCACTATTCAACCCCTAAATCGACCCATCATCACTATTCAACCTGTAAATCGACCCATCATCACTATTCAACCCCTAAATCGTCCCATCATCACTATTCAACCCCTAAATCGTCCCATCATCACTATCCAACCCCTAAATCGTCCCATCATCACTATTCAACCCCTAAATCGTCCCATCATCACTATTCAACCCCTAAATCGACCCATCATCACTATTCAACCCCTAAATCGTCCCATCATCACTATTCAACCCCTAAATCGTCCCATCATCACTATTCAACCCCTAAATCGTCCCATCATCACTATTCAACCCCTAAATCGTCCCATCATCACTATTCAACCCCTAAATCGTCCCATCATCAATATTCAACCTGTAAATCGACCCATCATCAGTATTCAACCTCTATATCGACCCACCATCATTACTGAACCTCCACACCCTACCACAAACTCTAAACACACACACACACAAACACACTTGAAACTCAGCCACATTGCTTCCCACACTTCCCTCTCCTTATAGTCACACAAAACACGAAATTCAACCACACGATTTCTACACTTCCCTCTCCTTACTATCACACCAAACACGAAATTCAACCACACGTATCCCACACTTCCCTCTCCTAATAGAGTACAATATGAACGACTCCCTTTAACAGAGGTTAATCATTTTTCATGAAATATAATCTGAAATATAATCTTTATAATCTCATTCTCTTTACAATGTAATCTCTCCCTGTCTTATGGCTAACCTCTCCCTTCAAATGCCGTCATCTCCCTGGGATAAGAAGTCTCCCTTGCCTCTCTTTACGTCATTTGTATACCAAAAGGCAGGAGGAAGGGACGAATGTTCTTGCAGTAAACACTTGGAACGGGGCAGTTGATGTATACTGCCCCGTTCCAACTGTTTACAGCAAGAGAAATGGAATGAACCAGTCGTCAATATTGGCGTTCCCCGAGCCAACCAAGAAGCAGTCAGATCCTGGCTTGTGTTCTTACCAGCAAACGCCCTTGCGAACACCCTCTTAGCGACAAGTTCCTATGGCAAGCAGGAGGGATTGCTCCCTAAAGAGGAGGATAACTAGGTCGATTGGGAGTGGGATATATATCCCGGTGCATTTTGCCTCCCTGGGAGTGTAACTATGGGAGGCGTGTCTGGCATCTGGTTAATTGGTTCGGGTTGTTTTGGGCTTCACAAAGGGGCCCTATAATTGATCGCCAGGCCGTCAACACCAAGTGACGCCCACCAGTCGAGATGATCCTCAAACACCTTCAGGCGATAAGGGTGATTCTGAGACCATATGTACACACGAACTATGTACGTCGTCCACATATACACACTATGTACGTCGTCCACACATATACACACTATGTACGTCGTCCACATATATACACACTATGTAGGTTGTCCCAATATACACACTATGTAGGTTCTCCACATATACACACTATGTAGGTTGTCCACATATGCACACTATTTAAGTCGTCCACATATACACACTATGTAGGTGGTCCACATATATACATGCACTATGTAGGTCGTTCACATATACACACTCACTATGTAGGTCGTCCACATATACACACTCACTATGTAGGTCGTCCACATATACACACTCACTATGTAGGTCGTCCACATATACACACTCACTATGTAGGTCGTCCACATATACACACTCGCCATGTATGTGCTCCACATATAGACACTCACTATGTATGTGCTCCACATATACACACTCACCATGTATGTGCTCCACATATACACACTCACCATGTATGTGCTCCACATATACACACTCACCATGTATGTGCTCCACATATAGACACTCACTATGTATGTGCTCCACATATACACACTCACCATGTATGTGCTCCACATATAGACACTCACTATGTATGTGCTCCACATATACACACTCACCACGTATGTTCTCCACATATACACACTCACCACGTATGTGCTCCACATATACACACTCACCATGTATGTGCTCAACATATACACACTCACCACGTATGTGCTCCACATATACACATTCACCATGTATGTGCTCCACATATACACACTCACCACGTATGTGCTCCACATATACACACTCACCACGTATGTGCTCCAAATATACACACTCACCACGTATGTGCTCCAAATATACACATTCACCACGTATGTGCTCCAAATATACACATTCACCATGTATGTACTCCACATATACACATTCACCACGTATGTGCTCCAAATATACATATTCACCATGTATGTGCTCCACATATACACACTCACCATGTATGTGCTCCACATATACACGTTCACCATGTATGTGCTCCACATATACACACTCACCATGTATGTGCTCCACATATACACATTCACCATGTATGTGCTCCACATATACACACTCACCATGTATGTGCTCCACATATACACACTCACCATGTATGTGCTCCACATATACACACTCATTTGTAGTGATGTTACTTTTCTTTTGGCATTGCTACTTTAGTGGACGGGGAATTACTTAACACCTGTGAATATAGAAAAGTTGAATGATAAAGGGAATAGGAAAGTACTTCAAGGGGTTCTGACTCCATGTGATGTGCGTGGATGGCTTTTCAACGCTGTTAATAACTTCTATAGAGGTTGTGGTGCATGAGTGTCAAAGTAAAAGGTTGTACGAGTCTTTTACAGAGGGGAGGATGAACAGCTGGGTGAACTGTAGGCCACCTGACCCGTCCAGGATTCGTACCCATGCGAACCTGACACTGAGCAGGCCCGTGCATGCTTCATGGTCGGTAACGCTAACCTCTATATCACAGAGAGTGGTTTGAGATGAGTGTGTCAAGGCTGTGTGACGTCACCATGGTTGTTAATAGTTTTTTTTCTTATTAATTGGCTATTACGTGAGACGAACGCCTGACGGAATGATACTTGACCATGGAAAAAAAAAAAGAAAATGGGTATTCCTGCAGCTGCTGTATGCAGATGACGCCGTATTGTTACCTAAAATTAGAGGAAAATTTGGACAGACTGCTGGTCAGGTTCGATGATCTACGTGGTTGGAGGATGATGAACGTAAACGCCAGTAAAGATAAGAAGTCAGATAACAGAGAGATTACAGTGTAAGATGTTCGCTTGGGGAAGAACTGTTGGATGGTAGC
This sequence comes from Panulirus ornatus, assembly GCF_036320965.1. Classification (NCBI taxonomy): domain Eukaryota; kingdom Metazoa; phylum Arthropoda; class Malacostraca; order Decapoda; family Palinuridae; genus Panulirus; species Panulirus ornatus. The sequence goes on along the minus strand of NC_092263.1, from coordinate 3,641,074 downwards.
GAGTTTAAATACTTGGGATCAAACTTCAGTATGGCTAGTGGTGAGAAAGCTGAAAATGATATAAAAGGGATATATATATACCAGGGGTTCACTGAAAGCTCTGGTGAATGAAGATAATAAAAGATATATTCATTCATTCGCAAGATGAAGGATTGCTTGTCCTATCGCTGAAGTACAGCTGTGTGAAACCCAAGTATATGTATGGGGGGGCACGAGATGTAGAACATAAGATCAGTAAAAATGGATAACTTGTGTAGAATAGGTGGAATTTGAGGAGGAGAGATAGCAAGGAGGAGGAGGAAGCAGACGTGAGAGGGGTTATATGAGGGGGGGTCATAATAAACTCCAGAACAGACCAGCTGTCATGATTATTAAGAAATGCATCCCGCATTCACGTTTTACCAACCCCACCGAGACAACAGGGGGAAGGTAGTGTTGGTTAAGAACTGCAGCAGACGCATCTGGAGCGGTAATTCCTTTGTTGGGAAAGACAGACAAGAGAGAGAGAGAGGGAAATATGGACAGACCTAGTGAGGAAATTGATTAAGTGCTGAGGTCAGTTCAGATGATGTTGAAGGAATGGCTGTGGGAGAGGGTAGAGTGGAAGCATATGTGTGTGTATAGTGGAGGTATATGTGTGTGTATGGTGGAGGTCTGTATATGTGTATGTGTATGTTGGAGGTATGTGTGTGTGTGTATGGTGTAGGTCTGTATGTGTGTGTGTATGCGGTGTAGGTCTGTATGTGTGTATGTGGTGGAGGTCTGTATGTGTGTATGTGGTGGAGGTCTGTATGTGTGTATGTGGTGGAGGTCTGTATGTGTGTGTGTATGGTGGAGGTATATGTGTGTGTATGGTGAAGGTCTGTATGTGTGTGTGTATGATGGAGGTCTGTATGTGTGTGTGTATGGTGGAGGTCTGTATGTGTGTGTGTATGGTGGAGGTCTGTATATGTGTGTGTATGGTGGAGGTCTGTATGTATGTGTGTGTATGGTGGAGGTCTGTATGTATGTGTGTGTATGGTGTAGGTCTGTATGTGTGTGTCGTGGAGGTCTGTATGTATGTGTGTGTATGGTGGAGGTCTGTATGTATGTGTGTGTATGGTGTAGGTCTGTATGTGTGTGTGTATGGTGTAGGTCTGTATGTGTGTGTGTATGGTGTAGGTCTGTATGTGTGTGTGTATGGTGTAGGTCTGTATGTGTGTGTGTATGGTGTAGGTCTGTATGTGTGTGTGTATGGTGGAGGTCTGTATGGAGACGAAGGCCACATCTGACTCACATCAAACCCTACATGGAGATTCAGTATCACAATGCTGGAAATAACTGGGATAATATCATAAAGCAGTACAAAAAAGCTGTCTTTGTTGAGAATATAACTATGGATGGTGGTCATAAAACTGCCCATAAAAGCTGTGTTTGTCACAAAATTCTGTAGAAGAGTTAAGATACACAACGGAATTATACAAAAAGGAATTTAAACAGCTGCAGGCCAGTGTGTCCTCTCAACGCTAAACAGTGACCAAAGGGGTCAGTAACCCGCTCAGCCTACACACGAACTCCCATCAATGTGGCTCCCCTGCAACGCTGGTGTATAAACCTGCAACCTCTCTTGTTTTGCAGAGTCAGCCATCACCATTAATGATATTACACCTCCAGGCTCTCCCCTCAGCCTCCACCCCTCCATTTCTCATCATAAAAACAGAGAAGGGAGAAAAAATACATCCACCCCCCCATCCATGGCTCGCTCTCCCTCCAGCACCAGATATAACTCCCTGTCGAAACTCTCGCTAGCACAACCTTCCCCTCCACCCAATTTTCCCGACATGTGAGGCTACACCGCCTCCTCTTCTCCCCACCTCCTCACTGTCAAAGCTCTTGCCTTCGTCCAGCCTCACCCAACCAGTGCCCTCCAACATCCCAACTTCAGAGCGTCCTCTCCTCCTCCTGGGTCTCCAAGTTAGAGGTTCCTCCCTCAACCCTCCTCCCTCTGAGAACGTTCCCCCCATCTCTTCTCTCTCCCTGTTGTGAGAGCCTCCACTCTCCCTCCCGCCTCTCTCCCTCTCATAAACTCCCCAGCCTCCAAAGCTCCTCCCTCGTCAGAACTGATCAAAACATCTTTATCCTTTGATCACGTCCGGGCAAGTGACTCTCGCTGAGAAAATATTATTCGGGCGAAGTTGAACGTGTAGCCACAAGTGGTTCTCTGTCGTCCAGTTTGTGCCTCTCCGTCCGCCAGCCTCCCACTGACCCTCACTACACACACTTGTGATCATTAACAGATTCCACCGTGGTGTTCGTCAACAGATATTTTCAATTTTAATTCATCAGTGTCCTCCACCTCTTTCCTTCACTTTGAATATATTTAATTCTATACTTATTCTATTTATTCTATTTATCTCTAGACTTAGTTTGTTAAGTGTGTGAAGTCTTCGTCATACACTTTTCCTGTATAGATAGATCCCTTGAGTATATAGGTGGCAATTACATGAGTGTCTATATTTCGAGTACTGGGTTTCTGACACGATGGGTAGTATCATGTGGCTGGTAAGGTGTGCCTTAAGAGCTGTGGTTGGATGACTGTGGTTAGAAATGTGGTAGGAATTGTAGGCAGAACTGTGGTAGGGATCGTGGTTGGAGTGTGCTAGGGATCGTGGTTGGAGTGTGTTAGGGATTGTGGTTGGAGTGTGGTTACAATCTGCTGGCTGTGTACACTTACCATCGCCACCTCTTCTGCTATAACTACCTCCATCAACACGACTACCACAATGACCCCCTACCAGCACTTACCACTACTACCAGCACAACTACAACCCCTACCACTACCACCACAGCCACCACCACCATCACAGCCACCACCTTCCTCCAGTACGTCGCCACAGAAATTGATCAGTGACAGCCAAGCACGTACCCAGGCCTTGGTCAGGGGGGCGACTGTCTGCCCCCGTCACTTGCCTCCCCTCCTGGATACGCCCCTGGTATTAGTATGCCCCTGTGCTGGCCTCTCCCCTCTCCTGGAATGGCTACCGGCTGGAAGTCACCATGGACAGCCACAAATGTTTGCTTTGAACGTATACAGTTCCATTCTGGCTGGAATCTCACTCCAGTCCGTATGCATTTCCAGCAGGGTCCACCCTTTGGCTCTGGAACCATCTAGGTCGTTCCATTCTGACAGGAAACTCGCTCCAGGCTGTACACATTTCCAGGAGGATCTCCCTTTCGCTCTGGAACTATACAGACAGTTCCATTCAGGTAGGAGCCTCACTCCAGGCTGGATTTGTCTTCCAGCAGGATCTCGCTTACCCAAGAGCCACCCACTTGACTCCTTTCCAACTGGAAAGCAATGAGGTTTAACTCTTTAGCTGAGGGACAGAAGTTGTCTCCCTAGATTACCAGATACTTCATATTCCCCAACCCTGACAGTGTCTATCCAGTGTTATTTCAACCCTCTCCCTCTCTCACCCTCTAACTACCTGTCAAATTCCCCTTCCAACAATTCCCAAAGCCTTCCACGACCCCCTTGACTTCCAGAACCCTACAAGCACTTTCCATTACTCCTAGAGCCAGTGTTCCAGCCCTCTGCTTTACCATCCCATTTCCAGGTATATAGGTAAGGAATGTAGCGCTTTGTCACCGTCTTCCAGTAGATATCTTCGTCACGTACCAGAAGGACTTCTGAATCTGTCTTCCCCACGTCCATCATCCTTGGCATACATTCCCTCCATAACATGCCTCCTCCTTCACCTCGATACCGCCAAAATCTTCGCAGTCACGTTAAATATTCTTTCAGTCTTACTCCAGTAGCTTTTGAGCCACTTCAAATATTCCTTTATCCTCTTCCAGTTTCTCCATGACGTCTCGCAAGTCCTCCAGCAACGTGTTCATTCCAGTTCCCTACAGTGTTATCCACTTTTTCTCCGTCTCGTCAGAGGATAGATCTTCCTAAAGTACCTCCTTCCCTACCTCATCTTAAGCTTTACGTATCTCACAGCAACACTCCAAACTCTCGTGATACACCATGATCGCTGGAAGACTCTATACAACCTCCTTCTATCAACCTCTGGAAGACTCTATACAACCTCCCTCTATCATCTTTCTCTTCATCTCTATCGCGATTCCATCAACCACCACTTGCAACCCGTCTTACTACAAACCTCAACACTTTATCCAGTTTTTTTAATCTCCAAGTACCTCCTCGACATTCCCCCCCAGCAATCCAGTACACCTTCGTCAACATCTTTCTAGTACTCTCGTACCTTTTCCAAAACTCCTTCAGTGCCTTCCAGGATGCCTCAACTTTCCTTTCACTACCCCCCGTTCACTCCCACTCCAACAACCTTTCCAGCAATACTGTCATCACTACTCCCTTCACCACCTCCTCAGCCTTCCCTCCCGAGGTGCTCATGTTCCCTCCAGGTCCCTCCTGTCCCTTCATAATCACCTACACCAGAACCCTCAACCATATCAACATGCCACTACCTCCTTCTGCTATCCTACCAACCCATCTTCCATTCTTTCCGGAGACCGCTTCCAGTTACCTATGGGTTCTTCCAGTGTCTCGTCATCATCTTCCAGTAACCCTTACTCTCCCTTCCAAAATTCCAAGAACCCTCGACCCGCCTCCAGTACACTTCTAACCATACCTTCACTAGGCTCTCTTCAAATAACTACCCTGGAACTTCCTTCAAATAACTTCCTTGGAACTTCGACTTAATGCTTTCTCAACCTTTCCAGGAGCCTTCTGCTTTACTAACCTGTCACTAGTTGTATAGGTTAGGTTAGGTTAGGTTAGTAACTTAGTATAATCTTAATGTCCTCAAGCAGATAACTTCGTCATAATCTATCAGGTCCTCTGGTATGTGGCTTTCCCAGTCATTCCCATGTACTGTCCACCAGCAGATAACCTGGTCATAGACCATCAGGTCTTGTGTTACCTGTCCTTCCCATGTACTGTCCTCCAGCAGAGAACCTGGTCATAGACCATCAGGTCTTGTGTTATCTGTTCTCCAGCAGATAACCTGGTCATAGACCATCAGGTCTGGGGTTATCTGTCGTCCAGCAGATAACCTGGTCATAGACCATCAGTTCTTGTGTTATCTGTCCTTCCTATATACTGTCCTCCAGCAGATAACCTGATCATAGACCATCAGGTCTTGTGTTATCTGTCCTTCCCATGTACTGTCCTCCAGCATATAACCTGGTCACAGACCATCAGGTCTTGTGTTATCTTTCCTTCCCATGCATTGTCTTCCGGTAGATTACCTGGTCATAGACCATCAGGTCTTGTGTTATCTGTCCTTCCCATGTACTGTCCTCCAGCAGATAACCTGGTCATAGACCATCAGGTCTTGTGTTATCTGTCCTTCCCATGTACTGTCCTCCAGCAGATAACCTGGTCATAGACCATCAGGTCTGGTGTTATCTGTCCTTACCATGTACTGTCCTCCAGCAGATAATCTGGTCACAGACCATCAGGTCTTGTGTTATCTGTCCTTCCCATGTACTGTCCTACAGCAGATAAACTGGTCATAGACCATCAGGTCTTGTGTTATCTGTCCTTCCCATGTACTGTCCTCCAGCAGATAACCTGGTCATAGACCATCAGGTCTTGTGTTATCTGTCCTTCCTATGTACTGTCCTCCAGCAGGTTACCTGATCATAGACCATCAGGTCTTGTGTTATCTGTTCTCCAGCAGATAACCTGGTCATAGACCATCAGTCTTGTGTTATCTGTCCTTCCCATGTACTGTCCACCAGCAGATAACCTGATCATAGACCATCAGGTCTTGTGTTATCTGTTCTCCAGCAGATAACCTGGTCATAGACCATCAGGTCTTGTGTTATCTGTCCTTCCCATGTACTGTCCACCAGCAGATAACCTGATCATAGACCATCAGTCTTGTGTTATCTGTTCTCCAGCAGATAACCTGGTCATAGACCATCAGTCTTGTGTTATCTGTCCTTCCCATGTACTGTCCACCAGCAGATAACCTGGTCATAGACCATCAGTCTTGTGTTATCTGTTCTCCAGCAGATAACCTGATCATAGACCATCAGTCTTGTGTTATCTGTCCTTCCCATGTACTGTCCACCAGCAGATAACCTGGTCATAGACCATCAGGTCTTGTGTTATCTGTCCTTCCCATGTACTGTCCACCAGCAGATAACCTGGTCATAGACCATCAGGTCTTGTGTTATCTGTTCTCCAGCAGATAACCTGGTCATAGACCATCAGTCTTGTGTTATCTGTTCTCCAGCAGATAACCTGATCATAGACCATCAGGTCTTGTGTTATCTGTTCTCCAGCAGATAACCTGGTCATAGACCATCAGTCTTGTGTTATCTGTCCTTCCCATGTACTGTCCTCCAGCAGATAATCTGGTCACAGACCATCAGGTCTTGTGTTATCTGTCCTTCCATGTACTGTCCTCCAGCAGATAACCTGGTCATAGACCATCAGGTCTTGTGTTATCTGTTCTCCAGCAGATAACCTGGTCATAGACCATCAGTCTTGTGTTATCTGTCCTTCCCATGTACTGTCCTCCAGCAGATAACCTGGTCATAGACCATCAGGTCTTGTGTTATCTGTTCTCCAGCAGATAACCTGGTCATAGACCATCAGTCTTGTGTTATCTGTTCTCCAGCAGATAACCTGGTCATAGACCATCAGTCTTGTGTTATCTGTCCTTCCCATGTACTGTCCTCCAGCAGATAACCTGGTCATAGACCATCAGTCTTGTGTTATCTGTTCTCCAGCAGATAACCTGGTCATAGACCATCAGTCTTGTGTTATCTGTCCTTCCCATGTACTGTCCTCCAGCAGATAACCTGGTCATAGACCATCAGTCTTGTGTTATCTGTTCTCCAGCAGATAACCTGGTCATAGACCATCAGGTCTTGTGTTATCTGTTCTCCAGCAGATAACCTGGTCATAGACCATCAGTCTTGTGTTATCTGTCCTTCCATGTACTGTCCTCCAGCAGATAACCTGGTCATAGACCATCAGTCTTGTGTTATCTGTCCTTCCCATGTACTGTCCTCCAGCAGATAATCTGGTCACAGACCATCAGGTCTTGTGTTATCTGTCCTTCCCATGTACTGTCCACCAGCAGATAACCTGATCATAGACCATCAGGTCTTGTGTTATCTGTTCTCCAGCAGATAACCTGATCATAGACCATCAGGTCTTGTGTTATCTGTCCTTCCATGTACTGTCCTCCAGCAGATAATCTGGTCACAGACCATCAGGTCTTGTGTTATCTGTCCTTCCCATGTACTGTCCACCAGCAGATAACCTGATCATAGACCATCAGGTCTTGTGTTATCTGTTCTCCAGCAGATAACCTGGTCATAGACCATCAGGTCTTGTGTTATCTGTTCTCCAGCAGATAACCTGATCATAGACCATCAGGTCTTGTGTTATCTGTTCTCCAGCAGATAACCTGATCATAGACCATCAGGTCTTGTGTTATCTGTTCTCCAGCAGATAACCTGATCATAGACCATCAGGTCTTGTGTTATCTGTTCTCCAGCAGATAACCTGATCATAGACCATCAGGTCTTGTGTTATCTGTCCTTCCCATGTACTGTCCACCAGCAGATAACCTGGTCATAGACCATCAGTCTTGTGTTATCTGTCCTTCCTATGTACTGTCCTCCAGCAGATAACCTGGTCATAGACCATCAGTCTTGTGTTATCTGTCCTTCCTATGTACTGTCCTCCAGCAGATAACCTGGTCATAGACCATCAGTCTTGTGTTATCTGTCCTTCCTATGTACTGTCCTCCAGCAGATAACCTGATCATAGACCATCAGGTCTTGTGTTATCTGTTCTCCAGCAGATAACCTGGTCATAGACCATCAGTCTTGTGTTATCTGTTCTCCAGCAGATAACCTGGTCATAGACCATCAGTCTTGTGTTATCTGTCCTTCCTATGTACTGTCCTCCAGCAGATAACCTGATCATAGACCATCAGGTCTTGTGTTATCTGTTCTCCAGCAGATAACCTGATCATAGACCATCAGGTCTTGTGTTATCTGTCCTTCCTATGTACTGTCCTCCAGCAGATAATCTGGTCACAGACCATCAGGTCTTGTGTTATCTGTTCTCCAGCAGATAACCTGATCATAGACCATCAGGTCTGGGGTTATCTGTCGTCCAGCAGATAACCTGGTCATAGACCATCAGTCTTGTGTTATCTGTTCTCCAGCAGATAACCTGATCATAGACCATCAGGTCTTGTGTTATCTGTCCTTCCCATGTACTGTCCACCAGCAGATAACCTGGTCATAGACCATCAGTCTTGTGTTATCTGTCCTTCCCATGTACTGTCCACCAGCAGATAACCTGGTCATAGACCATCAGTCTTGTGTTATCTGTCCTTCCCATGTACTGTCCACCAGCAGATAACCTGATCATAGACCATCAGGTCTTGTGTTATCTGTTCTCCAGCAGATAACCTGATCATAGACCATCAGGTCTTGAAGACAAGAACTAGCAATTCCTCTACACATATGCCATTAGTAGAGATGGTTAGTGGTTGGTTCTGGGTGTTGAAGACGGTACGTATTCCTTCAAAGCTATAGTTCAAGAGACATAGAATCTATACAGTGAGACAACCAAGCCTCTATAGGATTGTAGCTGCCAGCCTGTGTTGTGGGTACAAAGACTGGAAGCTGCAGAGCTGGAAGAGACCCGGGCCTGGATCATACTGTTGGTGGCGTCAACAGAACCTTTATGCACACCCCGTTTATTTACGGAGAGCCAGGTGGTCCCCTGTGACCCCGATTGCCAGGGTTGACAACAGGAAGCGGGGAGTCACTTCCAACGAGAGTGTACCAGGGGATGGAAAGGAGTACAGCGTCTTCTTTAGTTCCAAAGGGGCCCACCATTCCCTGCATCCTGCGTGGAGCGTAGCCCTAAAGATGCAGGTGAGAAATGTCAGAAAACACACACCCAACCCAGGTGCTGATCCTCCTCTCGGCGCTGGTCGATGAATGGGTACCTGGCTTAGGCTGGTGTGTGTTTGTGTGTGTGTGTGTGTGTGTGTGATGGCTTGGCCTTCGACCTGACCCTCAGAATAAAGTCAAGGTCGTACCGTCGTGTTCAAGGGTTGTACCGTCGTGTTCAAGGGTGGTATCATCGTGTTCAAAGGTCGTTCCGTCGTGTTCATGGGTCATACCGTCGTGTTCAAGGGTCGTACCGTCGTGTTCATGGGTCGTACCGTCGTGTTCAAAGGGTCGTACCGCCGTGTTCAAGGGTCGTACTATCGTGTTCAAGAGTCGTTCCGTCGTGTTCATGGGTCATACCGTCGTGTTCAAAGGGTCGTACGGCCGTGTTCAAAGGGTCGTACCGTCGTGTTCAAAGGGTCGTACCGTCGTGTTCAAAGGGTCGTACCGTCGTGTTCAAGGGTCGTACCGTCGTGTTCAAGGGTCGTACCGTCGTGTTTAAGGCGCGAATCCTTTCCCCCTTGTGTCGCGTGAGATGGACTCTGGCCCGTACATCTTTAACACCCACCTGACGAAGGCGTCGACGTGAGGCGGGTCCTCTCCAAGGCCCCTGACTCACACGTCGTGCATGGCTGCGTGGAGGACGTATTGAGGGCAACTGAAGGGCATTCAGACCTCACTGAGTGCCCTCACTAAGACAGAATCAAACCACAAGGTAATCAGGGACGTCTTTCAATCAGAGTGAAAGAAATACACTTCAGGTAATGATGAACAGACTTGTTATAGAAAATCCATTATCATTTCTCGGTTCGTTATATTCCCTCTTCGTAGAACGGATCCGTATCTACGTTTTAGTACAGAATGTCGATCCTTTAGCTCCTGCAAAACAAAATATTGAATCTGCATGGAGGACGTCGTTCTTTTAGCTTTTTTCTCCCACAATGTAGTCAGCAATGACATGCAACCACTTCCACCTCCTCCTCCTTCTCTTCCTTCTCCTCCTCTTCCTCCTCCTCCTCCGGTCACTTATCCCTCCTCCTCCCTCGGCTGGAGCAAGTGTCATACACCAGACCTGGCCGTCGCTGGCTGGCTGGACACCGCCCCCCAGCCAAGTCTTGAGGAAGACGTCAAAGTTTGGGTCGTGTTCAGAGCGCCAGTAACAAACCAGAGTTAGTGTCGGTCATTGCCAGCAAAAGTGGACGTTGGGTTTACCTTGCCTGTGTGGGCCCTTGAGCCTGACTATCAGGTCCCCTGATGTGGGCCCCTGAGCCTGACTATCAGGGCCCCTGGTGTGGGCCCTAGTGGTCCTTGTGAGGTCAGCAAGACTCAGGGGTGTGGGTCAGGTCAGGTCACCATCATGAACAAGGAGGATCGGGTCAGTCGTACCTTCAAGCAAGTCAGTTGCATAGATCAAGAAGAAGAATGGCTTGAGCAGAACACACACACACACACACACACACAGGCTGGCTGGCTGGGAGAACATGCTACACATTCTTCGCCAGCACTTGGTTCGTCTCCCGTTCTCCAGCCCCCCACCCCCCCACCCCCCAGGAACGTCAGGAACTTTTCAAGGTGGAATCCCCCCAACCACCCCCCCCCCATCTTCCCCCCAAAGCTGGTCTAGAGTTTGGAACACCAGCTGAGCTGCTGCTCCTTCCAGTGGGCTCGAGTTAAACCCACTGGAACCATTAGAATATGAGAGTTAAACCCGCTGGAAGCATTAGACAGAGTTAAACCCACTGGAACCATTAGAATATGAGAGTTAACCCCACTGGAACCATTAGAATGTAAGAGTTAAACCCACTGGAACCATTAGAATGTAAGAGTTAAACCCACTGGAACCATTAGACAAAGTTAAAGCCACTGGAACCACTAGACATAGATAAACCCACTGGAAAACTCGACAGAGATAAACCCACTGGAACCATTAGACAGAGATAAACCCACTAGAATCATTAGAATGTGAGAGTTAAACCCACTGGAACCATTAGAATGTGAGAGTTAAACCCATTGGAACCATTAGAATGTAAGAGTTAAACCACTGGAACCATTAGACAAGAGTTAAACCCACTGGAATTTTCCCTCTAAGACTCAGTCATCTGTTCTTGTCGCTACCTCCCTCACGCGGGAAAAGGCGAGCATGTTTGTTGAATATATATTTCCATACTTGTTCGTCGTTTCCCGCGTTTGATAGGTAGCGCCAGGAACAGACTTAAGAAAAGTCTGATCAGCTCACACTCAGTCTCCAGCTATCATGTACAATGCACCGAAACCACAGCTCCCTTTCCACGTTCAGAACTCACGAGGATTTCCATGTTTTACCTAGGATGCTTCACATGCCCTTGTTCAGTACGTCGACCCCTGTATACCACACACACACACACACACACACAAATATATATATATACATATATATATATATATATATATATATATATATATATATATATATATATATATATATATATATATATATATATATATATATCGCTACTCTCTCCTCATCTCTTTATTTATACTCCCTCCCGTCATCACTTCATCTGTGTCTCCTCCTCTCCCTCACTCACCCCCACCACTATCCTCTCCCTCACACAACATGAATCTCTCTCTCCATCACTCCCGCAACCCCCCACCATGTCAAATCGGGCCTGAGGGGGTTATAAACCCCGTCCCTCTCGTATCCCCTGGTGCTTCACAAACCTCTTTGGGATCGAACACCTTCGCTATATAGTACAAAAGACTATCATCTTGTCCCTGTAAGCTGCTACTGAACCCCAATGGAAGAGGATTTGATCCTATAACATCACCAGATTCGATTATATCAGTTACATAGTACAGAAGACAATCATCTTGTCCCTCGAAGCTGCTACTGAACCCCAAATCGAAGAGGATTTGATCCTATAACATCACCAGATTCGATTATATCATCAGTTACCTGACATATACTTCTCTTTAGCTTAACTATAGTGACCCTAAATGACCTTAGATCACCACGAACACTTCACGTGATATAGATTCGAACGAGGAAGACCTAATCAACGTCTTCCTTTCCGATTTCTAAATCCTCCAAGGTGGGTCATCCCTGAGGATCTTACGTCTGTCTTGTGTTGGTCATGCTGTACTTTCCCCTTCGTTCACTGGCTGACACATGTGATCATACCGTACTTTCCCCTTCGTTCATTGGCTGACAAATGTGATCATACCGTACTTTCCCCTTCGTTCATTGGCTGACAAATGTGATCTTTGGTGGGTAGTTTGCGTTTTGCTCTCGTTCAAGATCTGATTGGCTGACACATGTGATCATACTGTACTTTCCCCTTCGTTCATTGGCTGACACATGTGATCTTTGGTGGGTAGTTTGCGTTTTGCTCTCGTTCAAGATCTGATTGGCTGACGCATGTGATCTTTGGATGGGTAGTTAGCAGTCGTTCAAGATGTGGTCCGTTTCATCATAACAACATCAGTTCTCTCCTGGTCGTCTTGTGTCCAGGTATTGATGACTAGCGCTCGACCTGGGCCGATCTGCTCAGTGCTCTTAACATAGTCCTATCCCTGATGTAGGTAGTGACGTAAGTAGTGACGTAAGTAGTGTCGTAAGTAGTGTAATTAGTGTCGTAAGTAGTGACGTAGGTAGTGACGTAAGTAGTGTCGTAAGTAGTGTCGTAAGTAGTGACGTAATTAGTGTCGTAAGTAGTGTCGTAGATAGTGACGTAGGTAGCGTCGTAGGTAGTGACGTAGGTAGGCAGGTCGGTACCCCCCCCCCCCCTTCATAACATTTTCGTGTCGTGAGCCAACATCTGCCCCCCCACCCCCCCCTCCCTCCTCCTCCTCCCGGCTGTGTTTATGTCCGTCATCAAAACACGTCCCCCGAGAGAGAGAGAGGTGACCGAGATCTCCATACCGCGAGACAAACGGACGGACGACGGACGGACGGACGACGGACGGACGGACGGACGGACGAACAGACGGACGGACGGACGGACAGACGGACGGACGACGGACGGATAGAGAGACAGAGAAGCTGACTGACTGACTGACAGACACAGACACACATACACACTTAGCTTTGCCTGTTGTCACTTAGCTTTGCTTTCCGTTATTTAGCTTTGCTTGCCGTTACTTAGCTTTGCTTGCCGTTACTTAGCTTTGCTGACCCAGGTGTTATAACCTCACTGCGTCAGCTGACCCAGGGGTCATATAAGCGACGGGAGAAAGTAAGTTCATATAAAATTACGATTTATGCAAAATATTGTACATATCACGTGCAAAATGAATCGTCGACAGACTTAATGACTATATATACACGATATATACACTGGTGATTATGTGTGATGGGGATATACGACGATGTATATACTCTTCGCCAGTATTTATATACCCGCTGCCCAGTTTATATATCCTATGTCAACATTTACATACCCTCACCTCCGTTTATATAACCTCTGCCGACATTTGTATACCCAATGCCAATATAGGGTCAAGTCAATTGGGAGGTGAGTTTGAATGGAGAAAAACTGGAGGAAGCGAAGTGTTTTAGATATCTGGGAGTGGATCTGGCAGCGGATGGAACCATGGAAGCGGAAGTGGATCATAGTGTGGGGGAGGGGGCGAAAATCCTGGGAGCCTTGAAGAATGTGTGGAAGTCGAGAACATTATCTCGGGAAAGCAAAAATGGGTATGTTTGAAGGAATAGTGGTTCCAACAATGTTGTATGGTTGCGAGGCGTGGGCTATGGATAGAGTGGTGCGCAGGAGGATGGATGTGCTGGAAATGAGATGTTTGAGGACAATGTGTGGTGTGAGGTGGTTTGATCGAGTAAGTAACGTAAGGGTAAGAGAGATGTGTGGAAATAAAAAGAGCGTGGTTGAGAGAGCAGAAGAGGGTGTTTTGAAATGGTTTGGGCACATGGAGAGAATGAGTGAGGAAAGATTGACCAAGAGGATATATGTGTCGGAGGTGGAGGGAACGAGAAGAGGTGGGAGACCAAATTGGAGGTGGAAAGATGGAGTGAAAAAGATTTTGTGTGATCGGGGCCTGAACATACAGGAGGGTGAAAGAAGGGCAAGGAATAGAGTGAATTGAAGCGGTGTGGTATACCGGGGTTGACGTGATGTCAGTGGATTGAATCGGGGCATGTGAAGCGTCTGGGGTAAACCATGGAAAGCTGTGTAGGTATGTATATTTTGCGTGTGTGGACGTATGTATATACATGTGTATGAGGGTGGGTTGGGCCATTTCTTTCGTCTGTTTCCTTGCGCTACCTCGCAAACGCGGGAGACAGCGGAAAAAGAAAAAAAAAAAAAAAAATATATATATATATATATATATATATATATATATATATATATATATATATATATATATCCCTTTTCCCCGTTTATATACCCCTCTGCCAACACAAGTTCAACAGTTACGTATGTTGTCCCACACGCAGTCATTTGTGCCATCAAGTGACAACACAGACTCAACGCTCTCGTATGGTGTCACAGATATACACATCTGTGCCACCATCTGGAAACACAGACAGATAAGGCATCTGTGCCACCATTTGAAAACAAAGATTCTTCAGAATCTCGTATGTTGGCACACATATAGACATCTGCGCCATAATTCGCCAGCTGTCATGTATCTATGAATCCATCTGCTTTACACATACGTATACCAAATATATCTGCTGGCTGCAACAGACGAGCAATAGATAACGTAACGAATTCCATTTTCCTCGAAGAACAAGGGAAAAAAAGAAAGGATGTGGAATGATACAATTCCCATACAGGAAACTTTCAAAAGAAATAAACTTCAAATTGGAGTCGAGGAAGATCTCTGGTCAAGCCCGGTAGAAACGAACTTAAAATTGGAACCAAGGAAGATCTCTGATCAAGCCTGGTAGAAGACAGAATCAAAACCTCCTTCCATACCCTGGTAGAGTAATCTTGTGGTATCAGATAAAGATAAAAGACGTTCTCTTTTCTTCGTGGGGGACAGAGGAAGCTCTTCCCAGTATTTGAGGGTCATAGAGAGACTCTATGTACAAACAGTAAAATGATGTGACCTTTCCCAGCAGAAAGGTCAAAGTTTTGCGACGTTAAGAGCCCAGGTTCTCCCCTGATAACGGCGTAAAAGAAATATCTAACGGTATGAGAAGCTATTAAACTTCTCCTATGTACAAACTTCTGCAAAGCAACATTAGATGTGGGAGTGCATGGAACTCCTGTATGTGTGTGTGTGTGTCTATGTACTTATTACTTCTTCGCTGCCCCAGGAGTCCATTCTTTTTTTGTTATGGGGCTCCAGCAGCTCTCAGGAATCTGGCCACGTCCACTGGGTGGGACCACAGGTTATATAAGTTGTAGTGATGTTGTATATGTGGTCTTATGTGGGCAAAGTGGGCAATGGAGCAGTAAGGGGGTTGGTATCTTGGTTAGATGAGTTGCATCGTGGGCAGGAAGGGACTTGGGAGATGTTGAAACGATGTTTGTAGTGTTGCAGTGATGGGTCATTACAGTGTAGTGTTGCAGTGATGGGTCATGTACAGTGTAGTGTTGTAGTGATGGGTCATGTACAGTGTAGTGTTGTAGTGATGGGTCATGTACAGTGAGGTGTTGCAGTGATGGGTCATGTACAGTAAGGTGTTGCAGTGATGGGTCATGTACAGTAAGGTGTTGCAGTGATGGGTCATGTACAGTAAGGTGTTGTAGTGATGGGTCATGTACAGTGAGGTGTTGTAGTGATGGGTCATGTACAGTGAAGTGTAGTAGTGATGGGTCATGTACAGTGAAGTGTAGTAGTGATGGGTCATGTACAGTAAGGTGTTGTAGTGATGGGTCACGTGCAGTGAAGTGTAGTAGTGATGGGTCATACACAGTATAGTGTTGTAGTGATGGGTCATGTACAGTGAGGTGCTGTAGTGATGGGTCACGTCCAGAGCGTAAACGGGAAAAGTGAGATTCGTACATGTCTGGGGGAGCGAGTTTCCAGACGAGTGTACGTCTGGTCAGGTGATGTTTAAGACCACAAGTTGGGAGTGTATAATGCACGTCATCTCAGTGTATACATGATTTGTCAGTGTATACATCTCAGTGTATACATGATTTGGGGTGGAGAGAGGGGAGCTGTGTATACTGGTTGTTGATATGCGAGGCATGGATATGGCTTTTATTACCACGGGTTGGTGGTTTAAGGGGAGGTTTTGGATATATGGGATCCAGTGCCTTTTACAAAGGACTGAGTCCCAAACATGGTTCAGGTGGGATTGTATTTGGATGATATTTGTTTTATTGTGTTGGTGTTGGGTGTTTGAAGCTGCTGGGCAGCCAGTGATTGTTTCGATTATATTCTGTTTTGTGCAGTTTGCAGCCTTGTTTATGACCAATTTTTGAAAGAGTGGACGACCAGGCGGGTGAGGCATAGTCTAGGATGGAGGCGATGAATAGTTTACACAATATATGAAAGGATTATTCGTTTCTTGTCTAAAGCTGGCACCAGATAAGATTTTCTGGGCATTCTAGTCTGTGTGTTGATTTTGTGTTAATCTCTGTGGTGTGGGGAGTGAATGTCATATGTGTTCTGTATATGACCTCCATCACAGTTGGTGTTTTACCAAGTGGGAGGATTGTCCACTGCAGTCGAGTGGATGGTGTGAGCTAAGTTCCGTGTCTACTTTGGATAAACCACTGTGTAATGTAATACTATACGTTTGTGGTCTGCTACTGTGGTGCGAGGGTGTTGTGTTTTGATTGTGAGGTCATCTGCACATGAGTGGATCTTTATACTGTGGTTTGATGAGGCTGTCGGTAAGTTATTAAGGCAGATTATTGCTTAAAGTCTAAGAAAAAGAGTAGTTCAAACAAGCTTAATGAAATGAACATGACATGTAAGTGAAATGAACATGACATGTATTGGTCATCTGCGTGTCATGTTGAGGAGGTGGGTGGTGTCCATAGCTCAAGTGTGCAAGCGTGACCCGTGTGTGTCTAGGGAGTGTACTTCCAGATGGGTTTATATCCGGTGGAATGGACTTCAGGAGAAGGTTGGAGGAAGGGGTAAATTGGTTGTTCAGTCGTATTTAAGTTATTAAGGTGTCATTATGTCTTCTCATTGTGATGCCTACAACCTCGAAACACTGTGTGTGTGTGTGTGTGTGTGTGTGTGTGTGTGTGTGTGTGTGTGTGTAAACAGACAGACAGACACTCAGACACACTCCCCTTCATTTAGACACAGAAGGTGTGAAACAGACAAGGGCAGCAGAAGACACGACACACAGAAACCCATCCTCCCCGATGAAGCAAGTGGAGAATTGAACTACATCAATACATACACTGAGATGAAGCAACACTCGGACGGAATGAACGAAGCGAAGCAACACAAGGACGGCATGAACGAAGCGAAGCAACACAAGGACGGCATGAACGAAGCGAAGCAACACAAGGACGGCATGAACGAAGTGGAGCAACACAAGGACGGAATGAACGAAGCGGAGCAACACAAGGACGGCATGAACGAAGTGGAGCAACACAAGGACGGAATGAACGAAGCGGAGCAACACAAGGACGGAGTGAACGAAGCGGAGCAACACAAGGACGAAGTAAGCAAAGTGAAGCAACACAAAGAAGAGATATGAGCCAGGGGAAGCAACACTCTGAGAGAAAGCGTGAAATTCACGAGTCTGGAGGGGGAGAGGGGGCGAGTGTCACACAAGAATGGTAAGATTCTCAAAGGTCGGGGAGACAAGTTTTGCTATTCAAGCGCCATGTTAAATATATCACAGCAGGGGGGTGAGTGAGTGGGGGGGTGAGCGAGTGGGGAGTGAGTGAGTGAGTGGGGAGGGAGTGAGTGAGTGGAGGGGGGGAGGTGAGTGTTGAGTAGGTGGGTGGGGTGGGTTGACAAATAATCCCCCAGCTTAACTT
Organism: Panulirus ornatus; assembly: GCF_036320965.1. Classification (NCBI taxonomy): domain Eukaryota; kingdom Metazoa; phylum Arthropoda; class Malacostraca; order Decapoda; family Palinuridae; genus Panulirus; species Panulirus ornatus. The sequence continues at coordinate 3,623,225 of NC_092263.1, read as the reverse complement.
TACATGTGACTCTCTCTCTCTCTCTCTCTCTCTCTCTCTCTCTCTCTCTCTCTCTCTCTCTCTCTCTCTCTCCTCTCCCCTTAACTCGACCCCATCGACCCGTAGGAGACATGTGGGCAGTAATTTCTGTCTCCCTCCAGTGGTAGTGGATACTCTGGAGTGGCACTTGCCCACCTTGAAAGAGAGAGAAAGAGAGAAGGTTCGAAAAAAAAAAACCTTTCACTTCACATACAATCACTTTCAAAAATATTAGGGGGAGAAAAAGACGACAATAGACAAGGATGAGTCCCTGAAGAGCCCAATGGTTTTTCCCTGAGTCTTCCCTGATGAGGCCGTGGGAGAGAGAGAGAGAGAGAGACAGACAGACAGACAGACAGAGAGAGAGAGAGAGAGAGAGAGAGAGAGAGAGAGAGAGAGAGAGAGAGAGAGAGAGAGAGAGAGAGAGAGAGCTCACGAGGGACAGATGAAAGAAAACGAAAGAAATAAATACAATCAGTTCTGATATTTTTGTCCAGCTATGATATCAATCGTGTTCTTGTCTTTATCAAGGAACTATATAGACGAAAGTGGTAATTCTAGCCTTTATACTGATGCTTATAATAAATAACAGCATTATCTCTTTCGAATAAACAGATAAATTCTTGTTTTATTTATTTGATGTTATCCGAGACGGCCCGGGGCGTGTATGCAGGGGTGACTCAGCTGTGGCAAAGTTATGAGTAACAAATCAATATAAGTGACTATGAACAGTGGCGAGAAGGTTCTGGCTCTCAACTCATATTCACGAGGCCCTGGCGTCGAAACCAGCAGTGTCTTTACCGACTCACGACACGCAACCGAACACATGTCAACAAAGTCAATACTTTTTGGAAGTATTTCATTTCATTTGTTTACAAGCGTCTACAGTGAAGAGTATTCGTTTTCTACGATCGAAAACGTCCTTATTCGTATATAATTCGTTATATGAATACCGTATGAATATATATATATGTTCCACTACCGATAACAGAGAACAGCCCGCCGTTTTTGGCAACAGGAGACACAGCAACAGTAAACAAACAACGAAACAGGAAGTCATGAAACGTCACTTAGCAATACCACAAGAAGACAGGACATTAAGGGGTGACTCATGCAGATGTGCAACCCGCCCGGGAACTATAACAAACCCAGCCACGGAAGTAAAGAAATTCGTAGCTGCAGCAGCTGCAACACCAGCACTGCAGCAGGAGCAGCAGAGACGGTAGGAGCAGCAGAAGCAGCTTTAGGAGAGGCAGAGGACCCGCTCGACGCTGTCGAAGCCTTGTCGAAGCTGGGTGATGTCCCCCTTGTGGCAGCCGCTGCCTGCTCTACTAGCCGGGTCCTCCAATCACATAACGTGTGTGGTTCTAGGGATGGACAGTCGGTGGACCGCAGGAGGACACCTCTCCCTACCCACCTCTCCCTCCTCCTCCTCCTCCTCCTCCTCCTCCCTCGGCAGCGGCACCAACCAACCCCTCAGCCAGCCAGGGTGTCAGTGTGGGCTTCGGCCTTATACACGGTGCACGTGGAGTCTGTTCGCTCCGTGGACGGCCTGGGATCCGCACGCTCCTACTGGCTGGCCGCAACTTGGGTGAACTTCGCCGGTGTCTCCCTACACAGGCTGTCGAGTGTCACTCCCTAGCCCGCATTATGACTCTTGGCCCAGGACGAGAGCAGTGCATTAGAGAAGGCTTCTTGGTGCTGTTGGATCATGAATACCACAGACACAAGAAATACACCTGGAAATAACGCTTCATTCGCCGTTATCAGACCTAGAAATAACGCTTCATTCATCGCCCAGTAATACAGGAGGACTTTCTCCGTCATCTTCACTCACTCTCGTCACCACGAAAGACAATTTGATAGTGAATAACCAAAGGAAAGTGACAAACCCCTTTTTTCGTAGGAATGTGTCGAAACCCTTTTTTTTTTTAACCCATCGATGTAGAAACACAGCGTAGCATTGGTATCAACGAAACGAACGATGTATTGTTAAGTCAGGGTCATGCCAACTCCTTGATCTTTGACCTGATGTGGAAAGACTTTGGAGGGCAACAGATGTTTGTGTGTGTGAGCAAGACGTCTGTTGACCTGGCGATGTATATGGTCGTCTGAGAAATCTACCTAGAGAGGTGAGTCCCAAAGTGTGATGAGGTTGTAGGGGTGTTAGATTAGGATCTGGGGTTGTTAGATTAGGTTCTGGGGGTGTTAGATTAGGTTGTGGAGGGTGTTAGATTAGCTTGTGGGAGTGTTGGATTAAATTGGGGGGTGTTTGATTAGGTTGAGGGTGTTAGATTAGGTTGTGGGGTGTTAGATTAGGTTGTGGGAGTGTTAGATTAGGTTGGTGGGATTTAGAATAGGTTATAGGGGTGTTAGATTAAGTTGTGGGGGTGTTAGATTAGGTTGTGGGGGTGTTAGATTAGGTTTTGGGGGTGTTACATTAGGTTGTGGGAGTGTTAGATTAAATTAGGGTGTTAGATTAAATAATGGATGTTAGATTAGGTTGTGAGGTGTAAGATTAGGTGGTGGGGGTGTTAGATTAAATTGGGGGTGTTAGATTAGGTTGAGGGTGTTACATTAGGCTGTGTGTGGTGTTAAATTTGGTTGTGGAGCGTTAGCTTAAAATTGAGGTGTTAGATTAGGTTGAGGGGGTGTTAGATTAGGTTGAGGGGGTTAGATTAGGTTGTGGGGGTGTTAGATTAGGTTGAGGGGGTTAGATTAGGATGTGGGGGTGTTAGATAAGGTTGAGGGGGTGTTAGATTAGGTTGAGGGGGTTAGATTAGGTTGGAAGGGGTTAAGTTACATTAAGAGAGATATGTAAATTAGTTGGTGTCATTTCATATATAGCCTTTAAAACCTGGATCTTCAATAACGGATATATATATATATATATATATATATATATATATATATATATATATATATATCCTGAATGCGGCAGTCGGCCTACATCCAACCCAGGTGTTTATCCTCCTCACTGGGCTGGTCGATAGATGGGTACCTGGCTTAGGCTGGGGTGGGTCTGTGTATGGGAATGGGTCTGTGTATATGGGGGGGTGGGTCTGTTTGTGTGTGGAGATGGGTCGTTGTTTGGGAGGGGGGGAGGTCTGTGTGTGTGTGTGTGTGTGTGTGTGTGTGTGTGTGTGTGTGTACCCATACTAGGGCAAAAACCAGGTTAAGAGACGGAGCAACACACGTTCAAAATGTCTCCCAGTGACACACCAAGTTTGATCACAGGCGAGATATGAGACGCCACGAGTGTACAACTCCTTCCTTGTACTCTGTGCTTACATGTAATCATGTAATTGTAATCACATAGTAATACAGATAAACACAAACACACACATACACACACACACACACACACACACACACACACATACACACACATACACACACACTCAAACACACTTACCCAACACACACACACACACAAGCGCGAATATATAAGCGGCCATATATGAAGGCATATATTAAGGCACATATATGAAGGCATATATGAAGGCACATAAAAGAAGGCATATATATGAAGGCACATATATGAAGGCACATATATGAAGGCACATATATGAAGGTATATGTACAGATGAGTCATCTGTACATATGTTACTTATCCAAAGTCATGACAATGGGATCCAAGACGGTAAGAAATGGCAACCATGGCCAGAGGCTGGGACCATGTGGGACGACCATGGTCAGAGGCTGGGATAATGTGCGACGACCATGGTCAGAGGCTGGGATAATGTGGGACGACCATGGCCAGAGGCTGGGATAATGTGGGACGATCACGGCCAGTGGCTGGGACCATGTGGGACGACCATGGCCAGAGGCTGGGACAATGTGGGACGACCATGGCCAGAGGCTGGGATAATGTGGGACGACCATGGCCAGAGGCTGGGATAATGTGGGACGATCACGGTCAGAGGCTGGGATAATGTGGGACGACCATGGCCAGAGGCTGGGATAATGTGGGACGACCATGGCCAGAGGCTGGGATAATGTGGGACGATCACGGTCAGAGGCTGGGATAATGTGGGACGATCATGGTCAGAGGCTGGGATAATGTGGGACGACCATGGTCAGAGGCTGGGATAATGTGGGACGATCATGGTCAGAGGCTGGGATAATGTGGGACGACCATGGCCAGAGGCTGGGATAATGTGGGACGATCACGGTCAGAGGCTGGGATAATGTGGGACGATCATGGTCAGAGGCTGGGATAATGTGGGACGATCACGGTCAGAAGCTAGGATAATGTGGGACGACCATGGCCAGAGGCTGGGACAATGTGGGACGACCATGGTCAGAGGCTGGGATAATGTGGGACGATCATGGTCAGAGGCTGGGATAATGTGGGACGACCATGGTCAGAGGCTGGGATAATGTGGGACGACCAATGCCAGAGGCTGGGATAATGTGGGACGACCATGGCCAGAGGCTGGGATAATGTGGGACGACCATGGCCAGAGGCTGGGATAATGTGGGACGACCATGGTCAGAGGCTGGGATAATGTGGGACGATCATGGTCAGAAGCTGGGACCATGTGGGACGACCATGGCCAGAGGCTGGGATAATGTGGGACGACCATGGCTTGAGGCTGGGATAATGTGGGACGACCATGGCCAGAGGCTGGGATAATGTGGGACGACCATGGTCAGGGACTGGGACATTTGACGACCATAGGGAATACAGGGGAAGCCCAGTGACCAGGCTACCCGTTTTTTATATCATTATAATGGAGGAAACAGGATAACAAAGAAAATGGGAAGTCACGAAGATGATTTAATGACCAACATGATAGCAAAGAAAATGGGAAGTCATGAAGATTGTATACCGGTTGAAAAAGGATACTAAAGAATATGGGAGGTCATGAAGACTGCATGATAGTAAGAATGGGCTAGCAAATAACTTGGAAAATGGGAGATCACGCGGTTATGTAAACACTTGCATCAAACGTGTATGGGGTGACCAGGTGTTGAGACAACATTTTTCCTGAAATTTATATGATATATATATATATATATATATATATATATATATATATATATATATATATATATATATATATATATATATATATCCCTGGGGATAGCGGAGAAAGAATACTTCCCACGTATTCCCTGCATATCGTAGAAGGTGACTAAAAGTGGAGGGAGCGGGGGGCTGGAAATCCTCTCCTCCTGTTTTAGCTTTTCCAAAAGAAGGATATTCCCTCAAAGGCTCACAGTCACCCTGTTCCCTACGCTACCTTGCTAACGCAGGAAATGGCGAATACGTACGAAAAGAATTATATGTATATATATTCCTATGAGTCCACAGGGAAAATGAAACACGATAAGTTCCCAAGTGCACTTTCCTGTAATAATCACATCATCAGGGGAGACACAAGAGAGAAATATAACAGTCAGTTGATATACATCGAAGAGACGAAGCTAGGACGCCATTTGGTAAACATATATATATATATATATATATATATATATATATATATATATAGGGAGTAAAATATTTTGTTTAACCGTTTTGAAAAGACGAGGAGGTCTGTGTGTGTGTATATATATATATATATATATATATATATATATATATATATATATATATATATATATATATATATATATATGCAGGTCACGAGGAGGAATGCTCTCGTAGAGAGAAAAAGAGAGAGAGAGAGAGAGAGAGAGAGAGAGAGAGAGAGAGAGAGAGAGAGAGAGAGTCTATCAAAGTAATAAAAACTACACCACCTTTTTTTAAACGTCATCAGAATCACCCCCCCCCCTCCAAAAACCCCTAACACCCCCCCCCCCCCCCACTCCATGTTTACCCTTCAACATATGTCAAGGACGAGAACAATTGAGGAATTAATCCTCTTCTAGCGGGGGATTATAAACAAAAGAGATTAATCCTTAATCCCCGCTCTTGTGACGAGCGTCACAACAGGCCACTTGTAATAAAGGGCTAATGAGTCCCCTGCTGACCAGCATGTAGCGCATCGTCAACACCCGAAGACGAATTAAGAAAAAAAAAATGAAATTAATGAAACAGGAACAGGTTGTTGATCCTTAACGTTTTCGTTTTCTTTTACGTCGTTTTCTTTATCGCTGATTAGAAAAAAATATAAGAATTGGTCTTTTCTGGTTGTGGTGTTGTCGCTATTCTAGATTCTCTACATTGTAACAAGGATACAAGTTAAAGAATCCTAGATCTTTCATTAACAAATTTCTTAAGTTGACAAAAAATCATTTTCTAGAATTAAAGCTAAACCTCCCATTGACACCAAGAACCTTTTGATTCTCCCTTTTGATAATGATTTTACATTACTTCCCATGTTGCTTTAATCCCTTGATGGAAATGTTGCGCTCAGCAACAATACTACAAAGAATATCTTAATCACGAACTCACCAGAAAGTTCAGCAGGATGTGTCTATAGAGTACCATGTAAATAGTGTGATAAGTTTTATGTTGGGCAGACTGGTAAGAAACTTTCTTCTAGCCTTAAGCAACATGAATACATTATAAAAACAGAACTAGAATCAAATGCCTTGTTTAATCATGATAAAGATTATGTACTGACTGAAGTAATGCCATATCAGTTATCAACTCAAACTCCAGTACCACGAGAAATATCATTGAATCTTTTTTTATTAAAACACAAATAATTGTAACATTAATATTAGTGAAGGTCTATATAAATCGGATAGCTTTATTGTATAGACTTCCATTCGAGTAGTCACTTGTTTACCAAATGGCGTCCTAGCTACGTCTCTTCGATGTATATCAACTGACTGTTACATTTCTTTCTTGTGTCTCCCCTGATGTGATTATTACACGAAAGTGCACTTGGGAACTTATCCTATTTCATTTTCCCCGTGGAGTCACAGGAATATACTTGATCACGCGCTCAGTTGTGATTCTTTCCTATATATATATATATATATATATATATATATATATATATATATATATATATATTGGATTACGTGTTAATTGACAGGCGTGCGAAAGAGAGACTTTTGGATGTTAATGTGCTGAGAGGTGCAACTGGAGGGATGTCTGATCATTATCTTGTGGAGGCTAAGGTGAAGATTAGTATGGGTTTTCAGAAAAGGGGAGTGAATGTTGGGGTGAAGAAGGTGGTGAGAGTAAGTGAGCTTGGGAAGGAGACCTGTGTGGGGAAGTACCAGGAGAGACTGTGTACAAAATGGAAAAAGGTGAGAACAATGGAAGTAAGGGGAGTGGGGGAGGAATGGGATGTATTTAGGGAATCAGTGATGGATTGCGCAAAAGATGCTTGTGGCATGAGAAGAGTGGGAGGTGGGCTGTTTAGAAAGGGTAGTGAGTGGTGGGATGAAGAAGTAAGAGTATTAGTGAAAGAGAAGAGAGAGGCATTTGGACGATTTTTGCAGGGAAAAAATGCAATTGAGTGGGAGAAGTATAAAAGAAAGAGACAGGAGGTCAAGAGAAAGGTGCAAGAGGTGAAAAAAAGGGCAAATGAGAGTTGGGGTGAGAGACTATCAGTAAATTTTAGGGAGAATAAAAAGATGTTCTGGAAGGAGGTAAATAGGGTGCGTAAGACAAGGGAGCAAATGGGAACTTCAGTGAAGGGCGTAAATGGGGAGGTGATAACAAGTAGCGGTGATGTGAGAAGGAGATGGAATGAGTATTTTGAAGGTTTGTTGAATGTGTCTGATGACAGAGTGGCAGATATAGGGTGTTTTGGTCGAGGTGGTGTGCAAAGTGAGAGGGTTAGGGAAAATGATTTGGTAAACAGAGAAGAGGTAGTAAAAGCTTTGCGGAAGATGAAAGCCGGCAAGGCAGCAGGTTTGGATGGTATTGCAGTGGAATTTATTAAAAAAGGGGGTGACTGTATTGTTGACTGGTTGGTAAGGTTATTTAATGTATGTATGACTCATGGTGAGGTGCCTGAGGATTGGCGGAATGCGTGCATAGTGCCATTGTACAAAGGCAAAGGGGATAAGAGTGAGTGCTCAAATTACAGAGGTATAAGTTTGTTGAGTATTCCTGGTAAATTATATGGGAGGGTATTGATTGAGAGGGTGAAGGCATGTACAGAGCATCAGATTGGGGAAGAACAGTGCGGTTTCAGAAGTGGTAGAGGATGTGTGGATCAGGTGTTTGCTTTGAAGAATGTATGAGAAATACTTAGAAAAGCAAATGGATTTGTATGTAGCATTTATGGATCTGGAGAAGGCATATGATAGAGTTGATAGAGATGCTCTGTGGAAGGTATTAAGAATATATGGTGTGGGAGGCAAGTTGTTAGAAGCAGTGAAAAGTTTTTATCGAGGATGTAAGGCATGTGTACGTGTAGGAAGAGAGGAAAGTGATTGGTTCTCAGTGAATGTAGGTTTGCGGCAGGGGTGTGTGATGTCTCCATGGTTGTTTAATTTATTTATGGATGGGGTTGTAAGGGAGGTAAATGCAAGAGTCCTGGAAAGAGGGGCAAGTATGAAGTCTGTTGGGGATGAGAGAGCTTGGGAAGTGAGTCAGTTGTTGTTCGCTGATGATACAGCGCTGGTGGCTGATTCATGTGAGAAACTGCAGAAGCTGGTGACTGAGTTTGGTAAAGTGTGTGGAAGAAGAAAGTTGAGAGTAAATGTGAATAAGAGCAAGGTTATTAGGTACAGTAGGGGTGAGGGTCAAGTCAATTGGGAGGTGAGTTTGAATGGAGAAAAACTGGAGGAAGTGAAGTGTTTTAGATATCTGGGAGTGGATCTGTCAGCGGATGGAACCATGGAAGCGGAAGTGGATCATAGGGTGGGGGAGGGGGCGAAAATTTTGGGAGCCTTGAAAAATGTGTGGAAGTCGAGAACATTATCTCGGAAAGCAAAAATGGGTATGTTTGAGGGAATAGTGGTTCCAACAATGTTGTATGGTTGCGAGGCGTGGGCTATGGATAGAGATGTGCGCAGGAGGATGGATGTGCTGGAAATGAGATGTTTGAGGACAATGTGTGGTGTGAGGTGGTTTGATCGAGTAAGTAACGTAAGGGTAAGAGAGATGTGTGGAAATAAAAAGAGCGTGGTTGAGAGAGCAGAAGAGGGTGTTTTGAAATGGTTTGGGCACATGGAGAGAATGAGTGAGGAGAGATTGACCAAGAGGATATATGTGTCGGAGGTGGAGGGAACGAGGAGAAGAGGGAGACCAAATTGGAGGTGGAAAGATGGAGTGAAAAAGATTTTGTGTGATCGGGGCCTGAACATGCAGGAGGGTGAAAGGAGGGCAAGAAATAGAGTGAATTGGAGTCATGTGGTATACAGGGGTTGACGTGCTGTCAGTGGATTGAAGCAAGGCATGTGAAGCGTCTGGGGTAAACCATGGAAAGCTGTGTAGGTATGTATATTTGCGTGTGTGGACGTGTATATGTACATGTGTATGGGGGGGGGGGTTGGGCCATTTCTTTCGTCTGTTTCCTTGCGCTACCTCGCAAACGCGGGAGACAGCGACAAAGTATAAAAAAAAAAAAAAAAAAAAAAAAAAAATATATATATATATATATATATATATATATATATATATATATATATATATTCCTACGAGTCCAATATATATATATATATATATATATATATATATATATATATATATATATATATTCAAATGAGAACCAGCGGGGAATTTCTACAGGAGACGACAAAAAATTAATAAATTTTAGAAATTACCGTTTACACTAATTGGCAGGAAGCCAATTAACTTGATGGCATTAGACAGTGGCATTAGTGAGGACTAATTGGCCATGATGCATCATACATTATGATGGTCTTTGACTTAATCTAAGATGGTGACATTGATAACAATTAGGGACCACAATCTAACATTACATATTGTTATTCAACAATCTCACGTTAGAGACTGTAATCTAACAATCTAACGTTAGAGACTGTAATCTAACAATCTAACGTTAGAGACTGTAATCTAACAGTCTAACATCAGTGTGATCTAACAGTCTAACATGAGAGTCTGTAATGTAACAACGATGAACAAGAACAATATGATAAATGATATACTATCTTATCAATGATCGATTTTCTCCTCTGATAATCATACACACACATACACACACACACACACACACACACACAATCAGAATCTGTTATGTTTTAGATGTTAATCAATTTCATTCCTGTTCATCTGAGAATCGAACCCGGGCTTACGAGAATGATAAGCGAAATGCGTACCCCTGGACCACCAGTGAGCTAAAGTCTATCCCAAGCCACGCCCGTAGCTCTAGAGGTCCCACGCCCACACACTGTACGTAATATGGGACAGGCCGCCCACACTCTACATATACCCATTTAAGTCTCCATCGGCAATTCAAGGGTGGGCCGTTTTGATAACTGTTTCTCTCCCTCCACGTTGAAGCTTTAGAACTTTCTGCCGTTCCATGTCTTTCCCAAAAGCCACAACCTTGCACATAAAGAAGAAAAAAAAGTTTTTTCACATCTCAAAAGTTTGTAATTACTTTCCCTTGTTTCTTTTTTTTTTCCCTTTCATAATCCTCTCCATATATTCCAATTAAGGCCTGGCCTTGATGTGGACTTTTCTATGTGACTGGAGCCTCTAACATAAGGAAAAAAAAAAAAATATATATATATATATATATATATATATATATATATATATATATATATATATATATATATATATATATATATACACATTTCTCGGTCCTCTGAGCTTGACCTTTGACCTCCGCTCACCTCATCTTATAAGTTCTTTCATCGAGTAGGACTTTGATGAATATGCAAATATGCATGAGGAGAGTTGTACTCAATTTATATTGTAAAATTGTGTTTACAGTTGTGAGGCTGTGCGGGGCAAGACTTGGGTATGAGTGATGATCAGATGGTAGCATTTCTGTAACGGCGTCAATCTCATTCATAAAACGTGTTTTAATAGAACGTAATGATCCTTCAGTTCTATCAATGAATACTTCAGTGTCCCATAAGCATTTAAAAAATGACTGGTGATATATATGTGTATATATATATATATATATATATATATATATATATATATATATATATATATATATATATATATATACTTAATCGTCTCCTCTTTGTATATCAACTGACTGTCCTACGTCATCTCATCCTTGTATCTCCCCTGATGACGTGATCATTACACGGAAGTGCACCTGTGAACTTATATATATATATATATATATATATATATATATATATATTATCATTATTGTTATCATTTTGCTTTGTCGGTGTCTCCCGCGTTTGCGAGGTAGCGCAAGGAAACAGACGAAAGAAATGGCCCAACCCACCCCCATACACAATGTATATACATACACGTCCACACACGCAAATATACATACCTATACATCTCAATGTACACATATATATACACACACAGACACATACATATATACCCATGCACACAATTCACACTGTCTGCCTTTATTCATTCCCATCGCCACCTCGCCACACATGGAATACCATCCCCTTCCCCACTCATGTATGCGAGGTAGCTCTAAGAAAAGACAACAAAGGCCCCATTCGTTCACACTCAGTCTCTAGCTGTCATGCAATAATGCCCGAAACCACAGCTCCCTTTCCACATCCAGGCCCCACACAACTTTCCATGGTTTACCCCAGACGCTTCACATTGCCCTGATTCAATCCACTGACAGCACGTCAACCCCGGTATACCACATCGATCCAATTCACTCTATTCCTTGCCCTCCTTTCACCCTCCTGCATGTTCAGGCCCCGATCACACAAAATCTTTTTCACTCCATCTTTCCACCTCCAATTTGGTCTCCCACTTCTCGTTCCCTCCACCTCCGACACATATATCCTCTTGGTCAATCTTTCCTCACTCATTCTCTCCATGTGCCCAAACCATTTCAAAACACCCTATTCTGCTCTCTCAACCACGCTCTTTTTATTTCCACACATCTCTCTTACCCTTACATTACTTACTCGATCAAACCACCTCACACCACACATTTTCCTCAAACATCTCATTTTCAGCACATCCACCCTCCTGCGCACAACTCTATCCATAGCCCACGCCACGCAACCATACAACATTGTTGGAACCACTATTCCTTCAAACATACCCATTTTTGCTTTCCGAGATAATGTTCACGACTTCCACACTTACTTCAAGGCTCCCAGGATTTTCGCCCCCCTCCCCCACCTTATGATTCACTTCCGCTTCCATGGTTCCATCCGCTGCCAGATCCACTCCCAGATATCTAAAACACTTTACTTCCTCCAGTTTTTCTCCATTCAAACTTACCTCCCAATTGACTTGACCCTCAACCCTACTGTACCTAATAACCTTGCTCTTATTCACATTTACTCTTAACTTTCTTCTTTCACACACTTTACCAAATTCAGTCACCAGCTTCTGCAGTTTCTCACATGAATCAGCCGCCAGCGCTGTATCATCAGCGAACAACAACTGACTCACTTCCCAAGCTCTCTCATCCGCAACAGTCTTCATACTTGCCCCTCTTTCCAAAACTCTTGCATTCACCTCCCTAACAACCCCATCCATAAACAAATTAAACAACCATGGAGACATCACACACCCCTGCCGCAAACCTACATTCACTGAGAACCAATCACTTTCCTCTCTTCCTACACGTATATATATATATATATATATATATATATAATATATATATATACATACATTCTAGTCTAAGCCAGGTACCCAGTTTATCGATCAACCTAATAGGGGAGGATGAACAGCAGGACTGACTGTGACCCTACTGCCGCAACCAGGATTCGAACCCTTCAGTATTACTCTGATATAGCAAGTCTGAAATGATAGATTCGTCAGGTATACATCATTGTTTATAGGAACATTATATGAACATTATAATCATAGTAACGCTATACGAGTTCAAGCGGAGTTGTGATGAGAAGAGAGTATATGAGATATATGATTATAGGAGAATTATAGGAGCTGGGAGAATATGATAACTATGATTGTACCTGGCGGACAGTATATGAGAATTGCACCTATAGCAGACGTATGATAATTATAATCATAGCAACATTATATGAAATGAGACATGAAAATTATAACAATAGGGAATTAAATGATTATAACTATAACTATAGTACCATTATATGGACCAGGTTTTGTGAAAATTTTGACCACAAAAGGATAATATATGAGGTGAGAATTATGAGCATCATAACTCGAGGATATGAGTAACTTAGGAGGCTCTGAGAATGCATGAGATCCACGTATCTATATGAGGTGTGCGAGGAGCAAATAATGAGGAATAGGATTATGAGGCCTTAGAGTTTGTGAAAATATCAGATTTATATGAGCCGTCCGTTCGAAACTCGGCAATGTATACGAAATGTGAACGGGTATGTTTATGTTATGAGCTATGGCAACATTACGCTCATGAGAATAATGAGTTTGTGAGTTATGAGCATAAGACGCACTCCCGCTAATGAATAAAGGTATAAGGTTTAATGAGCTGTGAAGCTTAGGAATTTATGAGTCTGGCTCACGATATACATTGACCATTAACAATGGGAGATTTATACATGGAAGCATGTGTGAGATGGTCATGCTCAAAGGTACTGATACGCTGATCAAAGGAGCAAGATCTATGTTTGTGAGTCACACGCACACACACACACCCACACACACACACACCCACACACGCAATGTTGTATCTTGGTCATCATGCAACACACGCTGATACACTCCACGGTGTGTATATCTAGAGCAATCGGGGCCTGAACATGCAGGAGGGTGAAAGGCGTGCACGGAATAGAATGATTGGAAAGATATGGTTAACCGGGGTCGCTTGCCGGCAATGGACTGATACAGGGCATGTGAAACGTCCGGGGTAAAACATGGAAAAGTTTGTGATGCTTGGATGTGGAGAGGGAAGCTGTGGTTTCCGTGCATTAGACATGACAGCTACAGTATGGACGTTAGCTGATGTGGCCTTTTTTCGTAGGTTTCCTGGCGCTACCTCGCTGACGCAGGGGGCGGTGATGCTGTCTCCTGTGGGGCGAGGTGGCGCCGGGAATGGATGAAGGCGAACAAGTATGAATATGTAGAGGTTTATATATGTACATGTATGTATGCATGTATATATATGTACCAGTACGTACTCATGTGCTTATATATGTGAATATGAGTGGAGGTGTCTTTCTACGTGCTTTTCCAGTCGTTACCTTGCTAACACGGGAAACGGCGATCAAGTATTGGGGGGAACAACATGGAGTTATCCACGGTAATTCCACTGCTGTACAGGGGGGGGTCCTCCTGAATTACTTATTTTGAATCATTTTCCTGTAATATTCAGCTTACACTCGCACTGGTACTGTACCATAAATCCGGGTCACATTTCACTATCAGTTGGTCGATAACGTATCTCTAGAATCATTCACACTGGGATGAGGCTGTGAATTTCTAGTGTCCATATTTCTCGGAATGAAATATCAGTAAAAGTTATCAATATCGATCACGCTTTCAAGAGACTGGAAGCCTTATTGATCTATTTATTTCCAAGAATTAATTCCCTCTCTCCAGGTGTCGGGGTTCTGTTCGGGGAGAGATAGAGGGAAAATGACATCTGTATCCGCTACAGATAGTGGAGATGTGTACGATAGTTTTGGCAGTGATTTCGCGGCGTTGTGACTCCTGCTCTTGTGATACGTCTGGCAGGAAACGCTACAAGCATTGTAGATTCTGTAAGATGGAAGAAGAAGAAGAGGAGGAGGAGGAGAGGGGGTGGGGAGAGATGACGCGGAAGAGCAAATGCAAGAAGAAGAAGAGGAGGAGGAAGAAGAAGAAGAGGAGGAGAAGGAAGGGGACGAAAGGCTAACAAGTAAATCCCCCCCCCCCCCCTAGAAACAGCATCCATCACTCCACTAAACACAGCCCCAGGAGGGAGGGGTGTCCCTCCTTCCCGCATCTCCATCTATCTTTACCTCCCTCCCTTTTACGCTGGTTGGATGAAGTTCCCTAGAGCCATGAACCTTTTGCGGAGGATCGGATTCTGCGGAACTGGGGGCCTGTGAGCCCCGCGGGGCAACAAAGGGGTAGGCAGACCTCTTGCCCTGCTACCTTGGCACAGGGCAGAGACGCCCCTCTCCCAGGGCAGAGAAGCCCCTCTCTCCCAGGGCAGAGAAGCCCCTCTCTCCCAGGGCAGAGAAGCCCCTCTCTCCCAGGGCAGAGAAGCCCCTCTCTCCCAGGGCAGAAAAGCCCCTCTCTCCCAGGACAAAGACGTCCCACTCCCAGGGCAGAGACGCTCCTCTCCCAGGACAGAGACGACCCCCCTCTCTCAGGACCAGACGCCGTACCCCTGGCCCTCTAAGTGCAATAATACAATAGTTCTTAAGCCAGCTTCAAGGCTATACTACAGAGGAGGGGGGGCTGGGGGGGGGATATATACTGCAGCTGTATAATACATTACCCCAAGTTTATGGGATGTGGGCTTTAGCTAGTGGGAGATTTATTGACAGTCCACCACAGTATAACATCAACGCCAGGCTTGGCAAGACTTAGACTTCAGTCTTCCCCTCCTGAGCCTCCAGACTTGCTGGGGGACCAACACCCTCCTGAGCCTCCAGACTTGCTGGGGGACCAACACCCTCCTGAGCCTCCAGACTTGCTGGGGGACCAACACCCTCCTGAGCCTCCAGACTTGCTGGGGGACCAACACCCTCCTGAGCTTCCAGACTTGCTGGGGGACCAACACCCTCCTGAGCCTCCAGACTTGCTGGGGGACCAACACCCTCCTGAGCCTCCAGACTTGCTGGGGGACCAACACCCTCCTGAGCTTCCAGACTTGCTGGGGGACCAACACCCTCCTGAGCCTCCAGACTTGCTGGGGGACCAACACCCTCCTGAGCCTCCAGACTTGCTGGGGGACCAACACCCTCCTGAGCCTCCAGACTTGCTGGGGGACCAACACCCTCCTGAGCCTCCAGACTTGCTGGAGGACCAACACCCTCCTGAGCCTCCAGACTTGCTGGGGGACCAACACCCTCCTGAGCCTCCAGACTTGCTGGGGGACCAACACCCTCCTGAGCCTCCAGACTTGCTGGGGGACCAACACCCTCCTGAGCCTCCAGACTTGCTGGGGGACCAACACCCTCCTGAGCCTCCAGACTTGCTGGGGGACCAACACCCTCCTGAGCCTCCAGACTTGCTGGGGGACCAACACCCTCCTGAGCCTCCAGACTTGCTGGGGGACCAACACCCTCCTGAGCCTCCAGACTTGCTGGGGGACCAACACCCTCCTGAGCCTCCAGACTTGCTGGGGGACCAACACCCTCCTGAGCCTCCAGACTTGCTGGAGGACCAACACCCTCCTGAGCCTCCAGACTTGCTGGGGGACCAACACCCTCCTGAGCCTCCAGACTTGCTGGGGGACCAACACCCTCCTGAGCCTCCAGACTTGCTGGGGGACCAACACCCTCCTGAGCCTCCAGACTTGCTGAGGAACAGTATTGTGTCCTTGCAAGACTTACGTTACTTTGTAAGACTTACGTTACTTTGCAAGACTTACGTTACTTTGTAAGACTTACGTTACTTTTTAAGACTTACGTTACTTTTTAAGACTTTCGTTACTTTTTAAGACTTTCGTTACTTTGTAAGACTTACGTTACTTTGTAAGACTTTCGTTACTTTTTAAGACTTTCGTTACTTTGTAAGACTTATATTACCGTCTTCCCCTCCCAAGACTCCAGACTGACTGATCAACATGTATGTGTCTTAGGCTGAGTTGATCTTATTGCTAAGACTTTTTGGAGGGTCATTTGAGAGGCAGATAAGGGGACCAGGACTTGAAAAGGTCAATTCAAGTGCAAAAAGTAGCAGGTCACGTGTTAAGTGGGTTCAACTCGAACGCACACTGGGTTGTTAAGGGTCATTTCAGGGGGATGTAGAGGTGCAGATAGAGCTTTGTGACGTGTGAGATCAACTGTAGCGCAATCAGGGGTTGTTAAGGGTCATTAGATGGGATAACGAGTTGGAATTAAGAAGGGCCATTCCATCTCTGGGGGAAACCTGGGGGGGAGGTGTGAAGGCTATGTGAACAGTGACGTCATTTCCTGGAAGATGTTGACGTCATCACAGAAGACAAATAAACATTTCGTGTTGATAGTTCGTAATTCGAGAATATTTCAAGGTGTATAACTTGATTGCTTTGGAAATACACCAAAATCTTAAGATTTTCTAGTATTAACTTTAATACCTTGTATATATATATATATATATATATATATATATATATATATATATATATATATATATATTTTCCAAAAGAAGGAACAGAGAAGGGGGCCAGGTGAGGATATTCCCTCAAAGGCCCAGTCTTCTGTTCTTAGCGCTACCTCGCTAATGCGGGAAATGGCGAATAGTATGAAAAAAAAAAAAAAAAAAAAAAATATATATATATATATATATATATATATATATATATATATATATATATATATATATATATATATATTTATTTTTATTATACTTTGTCGCTGTCTCCCGCGTTTGCGAGGTAGCGCAAGGAAACAGACGAAAGAAATGGCCCCACCCCCCCCCCCATACACATGTATATACATACGTCCACACACGCAAATATACATACCTACACAGCTTTCCATGGTTTACCCCAGACGCTTCACATGCCTTGATTCAATCCACTGACAGCACGTCAACCCCTGTATACCACATCGCTCCAATTCACTCTATTCCTTGCCCTCCTTTCACCCCCCTGCATGTTCAGGCCCCGATCACACAAAATCCTTTTCACTCCATCTTTCCACCTCCAATTTGGTCTCCCTCTTCTCCTCGTTCCCTCCACCTCCGACACATATATCCTCTTGGTCAATCTTTCCTCACTCATTCTCTCCATGTGCCCAAACCATTTCAAAACACCCTCTTCTGCTCTCTCAACCACGCTCTTTTTATTTCCACACATCTCTCTTACCCTTACGTTACTTACTCGATCAAACCACCTCACACCACACATTGTCCTCAAACATCTCATTTCCAGCACATCCATCCTCCTGCGCACAACTCTATCCATAGCCCACGCCTCGCAACCATACAACATAGTTGGAACCACTATTCCTTCAAACATACCCATTTTTGCTTTCCGAGATAATGTTCTCGACTTCCACACATTTTTCAAGGCTCCCAAAATTTTCGCCCCCTCCCCCACCCTATGATCCACTTCCGCTTCCATGGTTCCATCCGCTGACAGATCCACTCCCAGATATCCAAAACACTTCACTTCCTCCAGTTTTTCTCCATTCAAACTCACCTCCCAATTGACTTGACCCTCAACCCTACTGTACCTAATAACCTTGCTCTTATTCACATTTACTCTTAACTTTCTTCTTCCACACACTTTACCAAACTCCGTCACCAGCTTCTGCAGTTTCTCACATGAATCCGCCACCAGCGCTGTATCATCAGCGAACAACAACTGACTCACTTCCCAAGCTCTCTCATCCCCAACAGACTTCATACTTGCCCCTCTTTCCAAGACTCTTGCATTTACCTCCCTAACAACCCCATCCATAAACAAATTAAACAACCATGGAGACATCACACACCCCTGCCGCAAACCTACATTCACTGAGAACCAATCACTTTCCTCTCTTCCTACACGTACACATGCCTTACATCCTCGATAAAAACTTTTCACTGCTTCTAACAACTTGCCTCCCACACCATATATTCTTAATACCTTCCACAGAGCATCTCTATCAACTCTATCATATGCCTTCTCCAGATCCATAAATGCTACATACAAATCCATTTGCTTTTCTAAGTATTTCTCACATACATTCTTCAAAGCAAACACCTGATCCACACATCCTCTACCACTTCTGAAACCACACTGCTCTTCCCCAATCTGATGCTCTGTACCTGCCTTCACCCTCTCAATCAATACCCTCCCATATAATTTACCAGGAATACTCAACAAACTTATACCTCTGTAATTTGAGCACTCACTCTTATCCCCTTTGCCTTTGTACAATGGCACTATGCACGCATTCCGCCAATCCTCAGGCACCTCACCATGAGTCATACATACATTAAATAACCTTACCAACCAGTCAACAATACAGTCACCCCCTTTTTTAATAAAATACACAGAAATTCCATATATATATATATATATATATATATATATATATATATATATATATATATATATATATATATATATATATATATATATATCCTTCAAGCTATCGCCTTCACATAGGCATCATTAGGAATCTACAAAAAAAGAGAAACAAAATTGCACCACAAAACTTGGATATAAAATGTTAAGCGCAAAAAACATGTATATAAGAAACAAACCACGATGCATAGAAATTAAAAAGTGAGAGGAAACACTGTAAACAATACCAAATAACAATATCATGACTGGCAGTATGAGCTACACCCTAAATACAAAATATGGATACAGAAATATAAAAAAAGACATTACAGAAGAGGAATACGGAACCATCTTACATAGTCCACTAAATACACTAAGTTAGGCCAAGCGAGATTGTTATTCTCCGCATGTGGCGTTGAGGTCAGGTTAGGCTCGTCTGATGCTCTCTGACCTTCGTAACCCAGGACCGGGTTGGTCAGTGACGCGTTCCTCCTGTCCAGAAATGGCGGACTCGGTGTCTTGTGTGGGGTCACTGACGTGTTTCATCTGTTCTAAAACGGCACCAGGTCTGCGTCCTATTGGCGGTCCATCACAGTGCTTCATGGCGGTGGTCATGTTCGCCTGGATGTTGATGACTGATGCTTTCTAATGTGAATGGCCTCTAATATCTGTAATATATGTAATCTCCTCCGATCACTGCAGCTAGTAATGAATTTGGTGTTATTTACTATAATCTCACTCGTTAATCTCGTACTCCTTCACTGTAAGTATCGCCCAAACCTCTCTCTCTTTTCTCTATTTCACTTGCAACTTTAGTCCTTCATTCCACCACATACTACCCTTTCTAATCTACCCACCTCCAACCTTTCGCGTGCTACATGCATCTCCAACATATGCCAGCCCTGCTTCCCTAAATACCCCTTATTCGAATGTAAAGATATCTATATAGGCCATACAGGAGAAACTGTATCGGAGATGTGTTATTGGCACCGTCATGCAGTACGCAGGGATGACCACAAAAATGCGATCGCTAAACATTGTCATGAAAATGATCACCCTGGCCATAGATCTTGAAAATCCCGTTATTCTATACCCCTCTGCTGATTATGTCACACGCAACGTCACTGAATTGCTAATATTAAGAACTTTAATTTGTCCCCAGGCAATTTTAAAGCCCGTCCTAGCATTAGCCAAAACATTATGAGAGAATTGACAAAACACGAAAACATAAAAGTTGTTCAAGACACACCCAGCTACCCAGGTCAACCCCCGCCACGTGACCCCCCTTAATCACTCTCCCTTACAACGGTTACTGCCAGACAAAGCGGACAGTGGTTGGTCTGTACAGATTGGTGCTGGACGGCGGGACTCAAGTGTGATGTTGGGATTTAAATAACTTTGTTAAGTACTGGCACCACCTGATGATGAGGTGGATTGTCTCCACGAAACATGTCGTGCCACATGTATAGAAAAATTACATGTTAAATATAATTGTACGAACTCCTACTGAAGTGCGATTTCATCATATATATATATATATATATATATATATATATATATATATATATATATATATATGTATATATATATATATATATATATATATATATATATATATAATATTAGAAATCATAAACCGATGGAACCCAATAATTCACCTCTATTATTACCAGATTCACATGAGGGTTGGATCTTGGGTTAGTACGAAGATCTGTTGTTGACACTCGCTCGGGGGAGATGAGGTAGCTATTGTAATGTGTACCTTGTATACTGATGCGATCATGGTAGACAATTTTATGTTAGGCTTTTCGCCCTTATCTGACTAACTCAAGAACGTTCTGCAGTACATGGATCATATCCTCAAGCAGAAGATGGCAAACACGACTTTTGTTAGGCAACATAAATAGAAGAAGTATTAGTCGCTCTGCTATGTCTGAGGATGTATTGTTTACACGTTACTGGACACAGATTTTTCTAAGGTGAACAAAAGTGTGTTTTAAAAACAGGAGACGGGGAGAAATTAAGGAATATAATTTTGAATTAATTTCATAGGCTTTCAAAATATAATGAATTATGCAAATGTGTTTCAAAGGATTTAGTTATAGAAGCAATTTAGATAAAAGGTTTGGTATAAGGATGGATGTGTACTGAAAAGCTGTCCACCCATAATGTTTTAAACGTTTTATGTCTGAATTCTAATCAAAATGATTGTTCTGCTCTTCAGGGGAAAGAATTGGTAACAATATCCACCACTTTAATCAAAATCAGGAAAATGAATTGGAAAAAAATTAATATTTGTTGTTTACTGTTGATTTATATGCGACCAAAACGAACCCAAGTTTCGTGAATTTCGTCAGAGGGTTTTTGATTACCTTAAGACCAAAGCTTTGCTCCACAGAGATGTACATTGAAACAAAGATACGTATTAGCTGTTTCCCACGTGAGCTGGGTAGCGTCTAGAACAGATGACAAGAGCCTTAAGAGAGAAAGGAATACTTTCATTTGCCTCTTTCCCCTGTTCCTTCCCTTGGAAAGTAATACAGAAGGGGAGGACTTCCAGCCTACTGATCCTGCCTTTCTTAGTCGCCCTCTACGACACGCAGGAGGTACATGGGCAGTGAGGAGACGAAAGACAGAGTAGCCCAGCCTTACTGTGGACGAAAGTCCGGGAAATGCCATCATTCTCAGCTCATCACGACCTCCACCACAATATGCCATCCCCCTACATCACCGTTCACCCTCCCAGGATCTCCGTTGGCTGAGGCGGGCAAGAGCAACGTACTAAGGCCTTCGTAGGTGGTAGATGCCAACCCACCAAGGGCCCCTTGGTTGACAAGGTAAACTTACTCTGGCTTCGAGTGCCAATGGGTGCCAATGGGTGCCAAGGCAACCGCACGAGTTTATCGTTACCAAGGCGATCTACCGCGTCAGATGAGGCAGCTCGTCTGAAAGGGCCATTACAGAGGTCTGCTCTGAATGTCGGCAGCCAAGTGAGTACAAGGAACGGCTATGATCTAAGCCAAGAGTAAAGACTTAACGAAGAATGTAGAGAGATTACGTCAGTCTGCAGGAGTGAGACCCAGACACCATACCACAAGAATATCAAGTTCAGACAGTGTTGTTACACTGTTATGGTCACCTTAACGATGATTCCTTAATGTATAGGACATCCAAATGCACTGAAGGACATCTAGTTATATCCTCTTAATGACCCTAAACGGGACAATATACAGAATCATTTTTTGCAGATCTCTTTTTTTTTTTTCTCCCCACTGAGGTTATACCAGCAGTCATCCGTGTTCTTATATCGTGGTATATCTAATCTGTTTAGATTATACTTCACTTTTGGTATGCGACGTGTATATCCAACCGACTCTTGAAGAATGTGCCTGACTGATAATAACGGGTTATGTCTTTTCAGTAATGATTATATTTCACAGCAAAAATCTTACAATTTTACATAAGAATATTCTTCTCAATATCAAATATGCAAAAGAAAACAGTAGTGTGACAAATACGTCAATGTTGGCGACTCGAATATTCCCCGACAACGAATATTCTGTGACTTATACATTCTGCAGTGATTGTCTTACCGTATGGCAATGGCCAATTATGATAGCCACACATCTGGTTCATCCAATACATATGGCTATATTCCTATGGCTCCCTTCTTTATGTCATAGTCTGATCACTGCTCTATATTCCCCGACAGAGTGAGTGCAACCGGGCAAATGTGGGTCTTTGTGATGTCACCGAGGCTATCTAATCCGTTTATTCACCGAGGCTGTTTAATCCGTTTATTCACCGAGGCTGTTTAATCCGTTTATAGATGGGGTGGTGAGGGAGGTAAATGCGAGGGTCTTGGGGGGATAGAGAGAGGAGTAAGTCTGTAGATATAACCTCATCTTCTAGATTAACATAGATAATCATACTTCTCGACAATTCAACACTGCCGTTTTTCAGTCTTTCCAAATGCTTTGCTTGGGAATATCACTCTTGATGTAGAGTAGAACTGTGTGTATAGATGAAAGGTTAATAATATCTTGAGTGGGAGGAAGCCTGTGGTTGTGGGCGGTCATGACCGAGCTAACAGTAGGGGACTTCATATGAATTGGGTCGTTCCTGTGAACAGGATATGAACAGAGGATAAAGGCGAAGGTTCCCTCTGGCAGTTACGCCAGAGGGAACGAGACAATTGCCACACACTCGCCGACCAGTGTAATGCTGAAGCGAGGTTCATATCTCAGACTTTGGTGAGGAACCATTTGTTGACAATAGTTTTGATAACTCATGAATCACTGTGAAGATGTGAATTATCGCGAAAGCGCTCGAATCTTCGTGTTTCACTCTCCTTTTATTTCGTGTTTCATCTGCATCCTTGATGAGAGAGAGAGAGAGAGAGAGAGAGAGAGAGAGAGAGAGAGAGAGAGAGAGAGAGAGAGAGAGAGAGAGCCGTTGTTCCTCCTCCACTTGAACACGACTGAACGACCCTTGTGTACGACGGTACGACAGTACAACGCCTCAGTAGGACGACCCCTCTTGTGTACAATGGCCTACTCTATTTATCAGACCTTTTACGAGGTCGTAACCTATTTGGGGGTGGGGTTCAGGCTAGCAAACAAGCAGGCAAGCAGGAAAGCAGACAAGAAGACAAGCAGACAAGCAGGCAGGCATTCGTGCCACCAATTGCCCGTCTCGTCCCAAAGACGTACCAAATGCTTCCAGAACAGCTACGTAAACCACCTCCACCAGAACCTGACGAAGGTCCTCTCAACCACAAGACGCACACGTACTGGGACGTCGTCATTCCAGGCTAAGATCAACTGGAAAGCTCCAGCGAGTGTTGGCTGGAACATTATGAACGACAAAGAGGTTCCAGGATAATGTCTGACCCTCCCTGGCCAGCTTACATTAGTACTGGACTCCAGAATAATGAGGCCTAAGTTCTTGGCCAACAGTGCTGGAAGTTTGGCGGGTTGGCCAACAGGGCTGGAAGTTTGGCGGGTTGGCCAACAGGGCTGGAAGTTTGGCGGGTTGGCCAACAGGGCTGGAAGTTTGGCGGGTTGGCCAACAGGACTGGAAGTTTGGCGGGTTGGCCAACAGGGCTGGAAGTTTGGCGGGTTGGCCAACAGGGCTGGAAGTTTGGCGGGTTGGCCAACAGTGCTGGAAGTTTGGCGGGTTGGCCAACAGGGCTGGAAGTTTGGCGGGTTGGCCAACAGGGCTGGAAGTTTGGCGGGTTGGCCAACAGGGCTGGAAGTTTGGCGGGTTGGCCAACAGGGCTGGAAGTTTGGCGGGTTGGCCAACAGGACTGGAAGTTTGGCGGGTTGGCCAACAGGGCTGGAAGTTTGGCGGGTTGGCCAACAGGGCTGGAAGTTTGGCGGGTTGGCCAACAGGGCTGGAAGTTTGGCGGGTTGGCCAACAGGGCTGGAAGTTTGGCGGGTTGGCCAACAGGGCTGGAAGTTTGGCGGGTTGGCCAACAGGGCTGGAAGTTTGGCGGGTTGGCCAACAGGACTGGAAGTTTGGCGGGTTGGCCAACAGGGCTGGAAGTTTGGCGGGTTGGCCAACAGGGCTGGAAGTTTGGCGGGTTGGCCAACAGGGCTGGAAGTTTGGCGGGTTGTCCAACAGGGCTGGAAGTTTGGCGGGTTGGCCAACAGGGCTGGAAGTTTGGCGGGTTGTCCAACAGGGCTGGAAGTTTGGCGGGTTGGCCAACAGGGCTGGAAGTTTGGCGGGTTGGGCAACGGTGTTGGCAGAGGGAGAGACAAATGTTTACACCTAATTACGCAACACTCTAAGGCTGCCTAAGGTTTATAGATATGTGCACGAGTATTTAAAAAGAATTTATGCACTCTAATGACATTATCATTATTGATTAATAATAATAATAATAATAATGAATATAATAATAATAATAATAATGATAATAATGATAATAATGATGAATATAATAATAATAATAACAATAATAATATTTTTTTTTTTATTATACTTTGTCGCTGTCTCCCGCGTTTGCGAGGTAGCGCAAGGAAACAGACGAAAGAAATGGCCCAACCCCCCCCCATACACATGTATATACATACGTCCACACACGCAAATATACATACCTACACAGCTTTCCATGGTTTACCCCAGACGCTTCACATGCCTTGATTCAATCCACTGACAGCACGTCAACCCCGGTATACCACATCGCTCCAATTCACTCTATTCCTTGCCCTCCTTTCACCCTCCTGCATGTTCAGGCCCTGATCACACAAAATCTTTTTCACTCCATCTTTCCACCTCCAATTTGGTCTCCCTCTTCTCCTCGTTCCCTCCACCTCCGACACATATATCCTCGTGGTCAATCTTTCCTCACTCATTCTCTCCATGTGCCCAAACCACTTCAAAACACCCTCTTCTGCTCTCTCAACCACGCTCTTTTTATTTCCACACATCTCTCTTACCCTTACGTTACTCACTCGATCAAACCACCTCACACCACACATTGTCCTCAAACATCTCATTTCCAGCACATCCATCCTCCTGCGCACAACTCTATCCATAGCCCACGCCTCGCAACCATACAACATTGTTGGAACCACTATTCCTTCAAACATACCCATTTTTGCTTTCCGAGATAATGTTCTCGACTTCCACACATTCTTCAAGGCCCCCAGAATTTTCGCCCCCTCCCCCACCCTATGATCCACTTCCGCTTCCATGGTTCCATCCGCTGCCAGATCCACTCCCAGATATCTAAAACACTTCACTTCCTCCAGTTTTTCTCCATTCAAACTCACCTCCCAATTGACTTTACCCTCAACCCTACTGTACCTAATAACCTTGCTCTTATTCACATTTACTCTTAACTTTCTTCTTTCACACACTTTACCAAACTCAGTCACCAGCTTCTGCAGTTTCTCACATGAATCAGCCACCAGCGCTGTATCATCAGCGAACAACAACTGACTCACTTCCCAAGCTCTCTCATCCCCAACAGACTTCATACTTGCCCCTCTTTCCAAAACTCTTGCATTTACCTCCCTAACAACCCCATCCATAAACAAATTAAACAACCATGGAGACATCACACACCCCTGCCGCAAACCTACATTCACTGAGAACCAATCACTTTCCTCTCTTCCTACACGTACACATGCCTTACATCCTCGATAAAAACTTTTCACTGCTTCTAACAACTTTCCTCCCACACCATATATTCTTAATACCTTCCACAGAGCATCTCTATCAACTCTATCATATGCCTTCTCCAGATCCATAAGTGCTACATACAAATCCATTTGCTTTTCTAAGTATTTCTCACATACATTCTTCAAAGCAAACACCTGATCCACACATCCTCTACCACTTCTGAAACCACACTGCTCTTCCCCAATCTGATGCTCTGTACATGCCTTCACCCTCTCAATCAATACCCTCCCATATAATTTACCAGGAATACTCAACAAACTTATACCTCTGTAATTTGAGCACTGATGATTGGGAATACCTGGTTTAAAAAGCGAGATATACATAAGTATACTTATGTAAGTAGGAGAGATGGCCAGAGAGCGTTATTGGATTACGTGTTAATTGACAGGCGTGCGAAAGAGAGACTTTTGGATGTTAATGTGCTGAGAGGTGCAACTGGAGGGATGTCTGATCATTATCTTGTGGAGGCTAAGGTGAAGATTTGTATGGGTTTTCAGAAAAGAAGAGTGAATGTTGGGGTGAAGAGGGTGGTGAGAGTAAGTGAGCTTGGGAAGGAGACCTGTGTGAGGAAGTACCAGGAGAGACTGAGTACAGAATGGAAAAAGGTGAGAACAATGGAAGTAAGGGGAGTGGGGGAGGAATGGGATGTATTTAGGGAATCAGTGATGGATTGCGCAAAAGATGCTTGTGGCATGAGAAGAGTGGGAGGTGGGTTGATTAGAAAGGGTAGTGAGTGGTGGGATGAAGAAGTAAGAGTATTAGTGAAAGAGAAGAGAGGCATTTGGACGATTTTTGCAGGGAAAAAATGAAATTGAGTGGGAGATGTATAAAAGAAAGAGACAGGAGGTCAAGAGAAAGGTGCAAGAGGTGAAAAAAAGGGCAAATGAGAGTTGGGGTGAGAGAGTATCATTAAATTTTAGGGAGAATAAAAAGATGTTCTGGAAGGAGGTAAATAAAGTGCGTAAGACAAGGGAACAAATGGGAACTTCAGTGAAGGGCGCAAATGGGGAGGTGATAACAAGTAGTGGTGATGTGAGAAGGAGATGGAGTGAGTATTTTGAAGGTTTCTTGAATGTGTTTGATGATAGAGTGGCAGATATAGGGTGTTTTGGTCGAGGTGGTGTGCAAAGTGAGAGGGTTAGGAAAAATGATTTGGTAAACAGAGAAGAGGTAGCGAAAGCTTTGCGGAAGATGAAAGCCGGCAAGGCAGCAGGTTTGGATGGTATTGCAGTGGAATTTATTAAAAAAGGGGGTGACTGTATTATTGACTGGTTGGTAAGGTTATTTAATGTATGTATGACTCATGGTGGGGGGCCTGAGGTTTGGCGGAATGCGTGCATAGTGCCATTGTACAAAGGCAAAGGGGATAAGAGTGAGTGCTCAACAATAATAATAACAATGATAATAATGGTAATAATGATAACTTGGCAAACATCACATACTTTAACATGCTTCAAAGTTATCATACCCCAGACATCAGAGCACTCACACAAGAGGAACAAAGTGATGAGTATATCATCTAACTCATGAGTATATATTTCACGCATCATACACTCACGGAAGATCTTTTAGTTACGTAACGTGAGTCTTGAAGATTAATTAACATTCCTTAGCGAGTCAATATGATATGCACCTCTTTCACCTTACCTTTCCATCACATAGTGTGGACATAGTGCCTTCTTACCCAGGACACCCGGCGGGTTTAATTAGATTAGAATGTGTGTGTTTTTTTTTTTTCCAGTCCTTCTTTCCAATAGAATTCCCATGACAGTATTGTCTTTTGTATACTTCATGGTGTTCCTTCGCTGGTATGTTCCAGCTAGCTGATGTGCCAGAGGAAGTGTGATGGTATGTGGAGAGGAGCCTTCTGCTGTACTATCCTGTCTCCATCTATAGTGGTGGGTGGGGAGGAGCCTTCTGCTGTACTATCCTGTCTCCATCTATAGTGGTGGGTGGAGAGGAGCCTTCTGCTGTACTGTCTTGTCTCCATCTATAGTGGTGGGTGGGGAGGAGCCTTCTGCTGCACTATCCTGTCTCCATCTATAGTGGTGGGTGGGGAGGAGCCTTCTGCTGCACTATCCTGTCTCCATCTATAGTGGTGGGTGGGGAGGAGCCTTCTGCTGTACTATCCTGTCTCCATCTATAGTGGTGGGTGGGGAGGAGCCTTCTGCTGTACTATCCTGTCTCCATCTATAGTGGTGGGTGGGGAGGAGCCTTCTGCTGTACTGTCTTGTCTCCATCTATAGTGGTGGGTGGGGAGGAGCCTTCTGTTGTACTGTCTTGTCTCCATCTATAGTGGTGGGTGGGGAGGAGCCTTCTGCTGTACTATCCTGTCACCATCCATAGAGAAGAGGACCCTCTTAACAGACCCTCAGGTCTTCTGTTATCTGGCTTGGTTTATTGGTTTCTTTAGGCTCTGGGCCTATCAGCTACTGGGTTATTAAGGCCGTTAATGTGAAGATAACATCCAGTTCTGATTGTAAGGCAGTAGTCTTTGCAGAGATGATTGGCCAATCACCCACTGGCCCACGTGAAACTCGAGTGGAGAATCCACAGGTAAATAGAACAGTCTCTAGAAATTGCAGTGAACCCACAATATATTTTTCCTAATCATAAAAGAAAACGTAGATTTATTGGCCACTTTCTTACCAACAGGGGTCTCTGGGGTCCGTAAGACCTATAGTCCCATTGACACAGCAGGAGAAGAGCATCCCAACGCGCTCTACTGGTCCTTCCTTTATTACAATTGAGTGTGATCATACTCGATCAATGATTAATCAGCTTACTGACTATATGTGACAGTTATTAATCAGCTTATTCACTTTCTGAGACGGTCATTAATCAGCTTATTCACTGAAAGTGGTCGATATTAATCAGCTTTTATTCACTATATGTGACGGTTATTAATCAACTTGTTCATTATATGTGACTTATTAATCATGATATTCACCGATTGTGACGGTCATTAATCAACCTATTGACTATATGCGATGGTCATTAATCAGCATAATCATTGTATGTGACGGTCATTAATCACTTTATTGAATGTGACGGTCGGTCATTAATCACCTTATTGTATGTAACGGTCATTAATCAGCTTAATGACTATATGTGACGGTTATTAATCATTGTATTCAATGTGGCGGTCATTAATCACCTTATTGTATGTGACGGTCATTAATCATATTGTATGTGACGGTCATTAATCAGCTTAATGACAATATGTGACGGTCATTAATCACTGTATTCAATGTGACGGTCATTAATTAGCCAATTCATTGTGTGTGACGGTGTGTAAACCACCCAATGAGTCACGTATCTTTTAATCAAAAGTTCTTCCCTATAATCCAAAGATAAAGTACATAATAGAATAAAATACATTATTAAGTGACCTTATCTTTACTATAGCTTGACCAGCAGTGGGACATTTATATGAGTATTTAATTACTAGTAAAGGAATCATAGATGGATAGTGATTACAATATGCGTTCGGACGACAAATCCGGATTAAGGTAATTTTTTTGGGGGGGCTTCACTCGCCGGAAATCCTTCGCCTCGTAATGGCGTTCGTGAATATGGATTCTGCAAATGGAACAAGTGATCTCAAATTTGGGATTCGCCTCATCATCTGCATTTCGAAATTCAGATGCCAAAAAAGCGTATCGTGCCGGGGGAAAGCTGCTCATAGCTTCCTGTATATCATTCTTCCTCCATCTCCACTCGGCAATGTGGCACACATGCTCTTCGTCAATTCAAGCACACTTTCGTGGAATGGAAATGTTTTCTTCAACGTCTGTGCTGCTGACGTCCTTCCTCGTACAGAGAGGCTGTGGACTTCTCTCCCTCCTCAGTGTAGAACCAGGGTTGTGGCAGCCGGTCCACAGTTATCCCAGCTCTTCATCCTACCCTAAGGGCTAGTCGATAGAATGGGTACCTGGTTTAGGCTAAAGTACATATCTATATATATATATATATATATAATATATATAATATATATATATATATATATATATATATATATATTTTTTTTTTTTTTTTCATACGATTCGCCATTTCCCGCATTTGCGAGTAGCGTTAAGAACAGAGGACTGGGCCTTAGAGGGAAAATCCTCACCTGGCCCCCTTCTCTGTTCCTTCTTTTGGAAAATTAAAAAAAAAAAAAAAAACGAGAGGGGTGGATTCCAGCCACCTGCTCCCTCCCCTTTTAGTCGCCTTCTACGACACGCAGGGAATACGTGGGAAGTATTCTTTCTCCCCTATATATATATATATATATATATATATATATATATATATATATATATATATATATATATATATATATATATACTATATATTTATCTATTTTATCTATTATACTTTGTCGCTGTCTCCCGCGTCAGCGAGGTAGCGCAAGGAAACAGACGAAACAATGGCCCAACCCGCCCACATACACATATATGTACTTAAACGTCCACACACGCACATATACATACCTGTACATTTCAACGTATACATACAAAGACATATACATATATACACATGTACTTAATTCATACTTGCTGCCTTTATTCATTCCCGTCGCCACCCCCACCACACATGAAATGCCACCCCCCTTGATCAGGGCATTCAGGTGCCTGTACCGTCTTAGCTAACATAGAAAACATTGAAACAAATGAAATTATATACTTTTACAAAGCAAATCCCTACCTGTTAAACCTAGCCTGAGACTAGAGAGAGAGAAATAAATCCACAAGATTAATCCACTCTCATACAGCACCAACTGTCGAAGGTTAATCCAACTATGCCAGATTAATCCCTGCGTTCGAGATCAATCGTCTGAGATTAATTTGATCACGAAAGGGTGCTCGATCAGAGGCGAAGATGCAAGATGGTGTAATACGAGGAAGGCTCATCCACCTGTATAGTGATTAAACTGATGATCAATCTGTTCTCCTAATTCTAATCACCTTGTTGGAGGCTTGTTTGGTGGCGACAGTATAAGCAAGAGGGAAGCTACAGTCAGAATCGTGTCTATGGGTCAGTTCCTGAGCAGTGGCCCGAAATGATATGTGTAGATCAGAAAGGCGGAAGCAACACTATTACTGAGGGGGAGAGAGGGAAGGGGGATGGTTGAGGAGAAATGATGATTGGAGAGGTGATAAGACAGGAGGAGGAATTAGATTCCACTGGTCGAGGAGAAATGATGATTGTAGAGGTGATAAGACAGGAGGAGGAATTAAGATTCCACTCTGGGTAAGAGAGAGATGTTGATGAGGCGTCACCAATTGTGTATGAATAGTGCTCCATATGGGATTAAAAGAGACCCTTGTACATGTAGAAATAGTTGCTGGTAAGAAATTTGATTGCCATGTTTACAACACAGCCTTAGGTACATACACAACACAGCCTGAAGTACATACACAACACAGCCTGTTGTACCTATACAACACAGCATGTAACACCTATACAACACAAGCTGCTTTTGAGAGGGCTATTTTGTGTTGTTCATTACGTGCGTTCTCCAAGCCAGAGAAGAGGATATTGTTATTGCATAACATGTTATATGTTATTACAGGGATGAACTCTGTTCATCTGTAAACACATAACTGAAAATGTGTGGGATCTGAGAACTAAATATAAGGTAGGAATTGCATTTTCTTTGGCACAGTCGAATTGAACTCGTCTGTTAAACTTACACGAGAGCATTTAATCTCATAAAAGAGGATTAATCTTTCACAAATGGATTAATTTCGCACTGGATTGTTTTTGTTCTTTTATTACATTTTTTCTTTTTTAATCTCTGGTTGGCCTGTTTCCCTGATCAATGTTGGTTGTGATTAATTCTCTGCCTGCGAATTAATCCCACGTGTGTTAAACGATTATCTGGTCACGGGTGGATTAATCTTAATCTATTGGTTTACCTTGGATGGATCTTACACCAGCGGATTAACCATTCATGAGCGGTTAATCCACCAGATTAATCCGATGGTAAAGGATTAATCTCTTTCCTGATGGAAGTGATAAGCGTAATACAATCAGAGAAACAGACACAGGCATTAAGATTAATAACTCATTCCTTCGTAATTCTAGGAAATTACGTTTTAAAAACGCAATCAGAACCTCAGCCGGAATTAAGAAGATTTAATATAATTACGTTGATTACGATACTAAATCAAAAAAAAGATTAGACACCGAAAAGGATTTGATATAATTACGTTGATTACAATACTAATTCAAAAAGAGTATTGACAATTAGAAGGATCTAATATAATTACTTTGATTACGATACTAACTTAAAAAAAAGAGTATAGACAACAAAAAGGATCTAATATAATTACCTTAATTACGATACTAACTCAAAAACGAGCAATGTAATAACTGAAAATTACTAATGAAGGTAAACATTTATGAATGCTATACAACAGAGATTCAAATCGTTAAAAAACATTTATTTCCAGCCAGGTTTAGATACGTGGATGATGTGTGGTCCTTGTGGCCATCCTCCCAAGATTGTGATGTTTTCTTTAATGAATTAAATAATATTCGTCCAACTATGAAATTCAAGATAGAATGGGGAAAAAGAAAGCAAACTGCTCTTTTTAGATGTGTAGTCAATAGAAAATCTGATCATATGTCCTTTAAAATCTACAGAAAGCCTACCAACTCTGAGAGCTATATTCATTATTTCTCAGTACATGATCCTTCTATACATATGTCTGTAGTTATATCCATGTTTTTAAGAGCACTGCGGATATGTGATCCCATAGGCCTGGTAGACGTATGTAGTCATAGAAGACGTATCTTTAGGCAGTTATATTATCCCAATTGGTTTGTGAACAAAGTTTACTGGAAAGCTAGGAAGACATTTTATGTTTCTTGTAACAAAAATGTGACAAATAAGGATAAGTCTAAATGTTTAGTGTTGCCCTATTCTCTCTCTCTAAGATGCGTACTAAGAGTGCTTGTGATGTTGCTTTCCAGTACAATAACACCATCAGTAAGACCTTAATAAATAGTAGGCCAAATCATGCAACAATTGGGAGTGTTTACGTCGTCAAATGCAAGTCATGTAAATATATTTATATAGGCCAGACTGGTAAAACTGTAACGGAGATGTGTTATTGGCACCGTCATGCAGTACGCAGGGATGACCACAAAAATGCGATCGCTAAACATTGTCATGAAAATGATCACCCTGGCCATAGATCTTGAAAATCCCGTTATTCTATACCCCTCTGCTGATTATGCCACATGTAACGTCTTTAAATGTCTTATTTGCTAATACGAAAAACTTTAACTTGTCCCCATGCAATTTTAAAGCCCATCCTAGCATTAATCAAATCATTATGGGAGAATTGACAAAACACGAAAACATAAAAAAAAAAGTTGTTCAAGACACACCCAGCTACCCAGGTCAACCCCCGCCACGTGACCCCCCTTAATCACTCTCCCTTACAACGGTTACTGCCAGACAAAGCGGACAGTGGTTGGTCTGTACAGATTGGTGCTGGACGGCGGGACTCATGCTTTTCAACTTCTGCTATTATATCTTATGAATTTTTCCTCAATGTGAAGTGTGATATTGTGGGTTTTGTGTACTTATATTTTGGTGTCTTATCTAGGGAATGTTAGCTCTGATATTTTGGGTTTTATATGGCGAAAGTTAGCTTTGATATTTTGGGCATGTGGAGGAGGTCAGCTTTCATAATTTGGGTTTTTACCTGATGGAATTAGCTTTCATATTTTGGGTTTTATCTGAGAAAGTTAGCTTTCATATCGTGGGTTTATCTGAGAAAATTAGCTTTAATATTTTGGGTTTTATCAAGCGGAGGTTAGCTTTCAAATTTTGGGTTTCATCTGGTGTAATTAGCTTTGATGTCTGAGAGGTGTCATCTACTGGAAGCTACTTTCAGTGTATGGAGTATTATTATCTGGGAACGTTAGCTTTCAAAATTTGTGAATATATCCTTTCACTAAACCTGAAATACCTAACCTCCATCATTAACCGAGACATGACCAATGTATTCATGTAATCTTCCGGGGGATATTACACCGGACGTCCACACGTTACGAATTCAGATCTCATTAAACAAAATAATTATTATAAATCATGATGTTATATATAATCAAGATACGCATTTGTGCAAGAACATTTTCCTATGTTAACCGAGATGGTGTGGGCAACTAAGTTCTCGAGATATATATATATATATATATATATATATATATATATATATATATATATATATATATATATATATATATATCTTTCTTTCTTTTAAACTATTCGCCATTTCCCGCGTTAGCGAGGTAGCGCTAAGAACAGAGGACTGGGCCTTTTTTGGAATATCCTCACCTGGTCCCCTCTGTTCCTTCTTTAGGAAAATTAAAAAAAAAAAAACGAGAGGGAAGGATTTCCAGCCCCCCGCTCCCTCCCCTTTTAGTCGCCTTCTACGACACGCAGGGAATACATGGGAAGTATTCTTAATCCCCTATCCCCAGGGATAATATATATATATATATATATATATATATATATATATATATATATATATATATATATATATATATATATATATATATATATATATATCAATCCAAGCCAGGTAAACAATTTATCGACCAACTCTCAGAGGAGGATGAACAGCTGGGTTGACTGTGGACCGGCTCCCGCAACTAGGATTTAAACCTATGAGAAATCGTTTCCGTGGCGGGGGGGGGGGGGGTCAGTGAATGCGTCATGGTCTGCAACGCTAACTGCTACACCTCGGAGGTCATATTCTTAACGCTACCTCGCTAACGCGGGAGATGGCGAATAGTATGAAAATATATATATATATATGTATATATATATATATATAGGAACTCACAACCAAATGCATGATGGTCATACTGAAAGGCATCTGCTCTGCCGCAGATAGACTGACACTGAGTAGATAGTGAGGGCGGAAACATAAAGGGATATACGAGTTGGCACAGCGTGTGGGTGAAGACTAGCACCAAGGGGAAAGGCCCAGGAGAACAAGGTGGATGTACGGGTGAAGGGGGGCTCTCACGTTGCGTAGATGGACCTTCGTATGAGCAGTGGTGTGGCCCAGCATGGTTGAGCGTGGCCATTCCAAAAATGTCTCTTCCAACTGCTTTACTCGTCGGTCCATGGAGCAGTGAGGTTTGGAAAGGTTTTCTCCAGTTACCCCAGGCCTTAGCTACAGCGTGTACAGCTTGGTATGGCTTCCAGCAGCGTCTCAAACACCAGTTCACTGGAAGCCGCAATGGAAGACGAAGAACGCTGGAATGCCGGCGACCCTGGAAGGCAGAACGGATGGCAGTACCACCAAGGCTACTAGGAAGGGTGGCTTTGTTTTCATTGTCAGTCACCTTAATGGAGGCCTAGCGACTTTCCAAGAGCGTCCTGGACCTCGAAGTTCTTTCCTTTCTCTGTTGGGTTATGGTGAAGGTCTTGGGGAATGGAGTAACACCTTGATGATGAGGGTGAGGGAGAGGAGGAGGAGGTATCAGAGATGAGCATCAATGGTACCGATTCCGTGGTTTATCTACATTAAGTCTACCACTTCTTGCATCCAAAAGGACTGCAATAACCTCGGCTGGAAATCACACACGCATGGAGCCAAAATGATGAAGTTCTTGGCAATGCTACAGATAAGCAGTCAGCAATCTACCTGGGGTAGATGGGAAGATCGAAGATCTTAATATCATCACATCTACGATGTTAGTAATCTACCTAGGGTAGATATGAAGATCGAAGATCTTGACATTATAACAGCTGCGCTGTTAGTAATCTACCTGGAGTAGATGTGAAGATCGAAGATCGTAATATTATCACAGCTACGCTATTAGGCAATCTACCTGTGGTAGATGTGAAGATCGAAGATCGTAATATTATCACAGCTGCGCTGTTAGCATTCTACCTGGGGTAGGACATGGTGAGGCTCTCGTATTTTGAAAGAGTTGGCGGAAGTCCCCAGCGATCCTTCTTGCGCTGTCAAGTCGGGATCAGTAGACAGGCACTCTGTACTGCCTCCCAAAGGTGCCATTGTCCTCGAACCAGATGCCCACCATCGCTCCGGAAGCGTGGCAGAATGGGAGTGCGTGTGGTAAGGGAGAATCACCTTTAATCCAGAGGGTAAGAGAGGCACTAAAGATAAGGTTCTGGAATCTTATCGATGAGACAAAAATGGATAAATCTGGTGAGTTCGAACGAGGAAGTTCTTGGCCAATGGACCCAGAGTGAGGTCTGGCTATTTCCTCAGTGTGTTAAGAGTTTCACACCAAGGAAACCTTCCTGGAAACCCATATGGGAGGGGAAAGGAGTGATTACAAGCCCCTGCATCACTGAAAGTTAAGACGTTGCTGGGAAGAAGCGTCTGGAAAAGAACCAATCTTGTTGGGTAGTCGCGTCGCGGTTTTTATCCTTCGGAGAACAAGTGTTGTGGTAACATCCCCAGACGATAGAGTGACCCAACTGGTGACATTGTTAATGTGGCAATAGTTATGCCTTAGTTCGTCCCACTGCTTACTAGGGGGTCACTTATGTCAACAGGGTTACGGACACTGGTCTTGTGAAGACGATGGTGAAAATCAGTACACTAATGAGAGAGAGAGAGAGAGAGAGAGAGAGAGAGAGAGAGAGAGAGAGAGAGAGAGAGAGAGAGAGAGACAGACAGACAGACAGACTGACTGACAGAGAGAGAGATGATAAACTGGAGAAAGGATCCTGCGAATATCTCTCCTGCATCGCTAATGGAGAGAACTTTGGAAAGACGACTCGGTAAGTTGCGAATTCCAGCCCAAGACGAAGGTGGGAAGTTCCAGTGGGAAATCCTCAACTCCTAAAGTCTGTTACTTTCCAGCACCAGCCTGTGGCGTCCCCTGCCTTCTAGATGGTGCACATCATGACCCTGCATGGCACCTCCTGGCCCTCTGTGTGTGTGTGCCATACACTCCTCACTGAGGCTGTGAGTTACTGCCTCTCTCCCCTCGTGCCAGTGTGGCACTTCAGAGTACCGTCACTGGCACTGACTAGCACTCGAGGTCGTTAATGTGGCATTCTAAGCGTTGTTACTGGCACTTACAACCGCTCGTTGGGAGGCAGCGACACTGGGTTTTGTTACTCGGCACCATTTCCTCTGACACTCATCCCGTTTTATGTTTACTCCACGTCTAATGAGGCACTTTTCTGTACTCCCCGTGGCGTTCCAAGTTCACTTCTCCTCACTTCTGTCCTCTTGACTTTTCCCCCAGAGTTCGCTGTAAAAGATTCCCATCTGAAATGGCAGGACTTTTTTGGCGAATAAATTCCAGCTTTAAAGTCTCCCTCTCAAAGGTTCGATTTCGTATTTCTGCGCACACGTGAGAACATTGGCTTTTGATAGAGCAAATTCAAATATAATATAATATATATATATATATATATATATATATATATATATATATATATATATATATATATATATATTGGAAAGGATCACAATTTTGCGCATGATCAAGATATTCCTATGAGTCCACGTGTTTCATTTTCCCCCTGGACTCATAGGAATATATATATATATATATATATATATATATATATATATATATATATATATATATATATATATATATATCTATATATATATATATATATATATATATATATATATATATATATATATATATATATATATATATATATGTTTATAACAACGAAGAAAATGAAACACCATAAGTTCCGAAGTGCACTTTCGTGTAATGATCACATCAGGGGAGATACAAGAATGAGATAGAAGACGTAGAATAGTCAGTTGATATACAAAGAGGAGACGTACCCATGACGCCAATGGTAAACGAGCTCGTCTCGTGGGTTCGACACTGTCCTATTCTTTATGACCCCTCATATCCCACTGGTAAAAATTTAACTCGCCACTAGAGAAAAATCTAGTATTTACTTACCTAAAAATCAACCAGTCACTCTTCTTTTCGTACCGCCTGTGGTGTAGACGTGTACGCTGGGATTTTTTCAGAGTGGCTGAGACCTTACGCTAGGGTCATTCTCAGGGCTGGGGACACAATACCCGAAACCCCTTACCCCCCCCCCCCCACCTTTGACTCACAGGGGCTGGCAACACTGCAACACCAAAAAACACACTGGCCATCTCAGAAACACTCACTCACCTGAAAATGGTTTCTGACACAATACTTATAACCTAGATAAGGGGAAAGGAGGAGGAGGGGCTTTCTGCCTCGCCAAACGCCACCACCACTGAGGTCTCTCACTCTCTCTCTCATATATATATATATATATATATATATATATATATATATATATATATATATATATATATATATGGTGAAATCGCACTTCAGTAGGAGTTTATACAGTTTTATTTAACATGTAATTTTTCTATACATGTGGCACGACATGTTTCGTGGAGACAATCCACCTCATCATCAGGTGGTGCCAGTACTTAACAAAGTTATTTAAATCCCAACATCACACTTGAGTCCCGCCGTCCAGCACCAATCTGTACAGACCAACCACTGTCCGCTTTGTCTGGCAGTAACCGTTGTAAGGGAGAGTGATTAAGGGGGGTCACGTGGCGGGGGTTGACCTGGGTAGCTGGGTGTATCTTAACAGCTTCTTTTATGTTTTCGTGTTTTGTCAATTCTCTCATAATAATTTGGATAATGCTACTAGGATGGGCTTTGAAATTGTCTGGGGACAAATTAAAGTTCTTAGTATTAGCAATTAAGACAGATTCAATGACGTTACGTGTGACATAATCAGCAGAGGGGTATAGAATAACGGGATTTTCAAGATCTATGGCCAGGGTGATCATTTTCATGACAATGTTTAGCGATCGCATTTTTGTGGTCATCCCTGCGTACTGCATGACGGTGCCAATAACACATCTCCGTTACAGTTTTACCAGTCTGGCCTATATAAATATATTTACATGCCTTGCATTTGACGACGTAAACACTCCCAATTGTTGCATGATTTGGCCTATCATTTATCAAGGTTTTACTGATGGTGTTATTTTACTGGAAAGCAACATTGCAGGCAAAAAAGATATTGCATCTTAAAATAAAATTGTATGAACTCTTACTGAAGTGCGATTTCACCTTCATACTATCAACACGGGCTAGTTTGCTCATCATATATATATATGTATATATATATATATATATATATATATATATATATATATATATATATATATATATATATATATATATATATATATGAAGGCTAAGATTGGGGTGTCTAAATGAGTGTGGATGTAACCAAGATGAGAAAAAAAGGAGAGATAGGTAGTATATTTGAGGAAAGGAACCTGGATGTTTTGGCTCTGAGTGAAAGTGGTTTGGGAATGTCTTGGGAGTAAAGTCAGGGGTTAGTGAGAGGACAAGGGCAAGGGAAGGAGTAGCACTACTCCTGAAACAGGAGTGATGGGAGTATGTGATAGAGTGTAAGAAAGTAAACTCTAGATTGATATGGGTAAAACAAAGTTGATGGAGAGAGATGGGTGATTATCGGTGCATATGCACCTGGGCATGAGAAGAAAGATCATGAGAGGCAAGTGTCTTGGGAGCAGCTGAATGAGTGTGTTAGTGGCTTTGATGGACGAGACCGGGTTATAGTGATGGGTGATTTGAATGCAAAGGTGAGTAATGGGGCAGTTGAGGGAATAATTGGTATACATGGGGTGTTCAGTGTTGTAAATGGAAATGGTGAAAAGCTTGTAGGTTTATGTGCTGAAAAAGGAATGGTGATTGGGAATACCTGGATTAAAAAGAGAGATATGCATAAGTATACGTATGTAAGTAGAAGAGATGGCCAGAGAGCGTTATTGGATTCCGTGTTAATTGATAGACGCGCGAAAGAGAGACTTTTGGATGTTAATGTGCTGAGAGGTACAACTGGAGGGATGTCTGATCATCATCTTGTGGAGGAGAAGGTGAGGATTTGTAGAGGTTTTCAGAAAAGAAGAGAGAATGTTGGGGTAAAGAGAATGGTGAGAGTAAGTGAGCTTAGGAAGGAGACTTGTGTGAGAAAACACCAGGAGAGACTGAGTACACAATGGAAAAAGGTCAGAACAAAGGAGGTAAGGGGAGTACGGGAGGAATGGGATGTATTTAGGGAAGCAGTGATGGCTTGCACAAAAGATGCTTGTGGTATGAGAAGCGTGGGAGGTGGGCAGATTAGAAAGGGTAGCGAGTGGTGGGATGAAGAATTAAGATTATTAGTGAAAGAGAAGAGAGAGGCATTTGGACGATTTTTGCAGAGAAATAATGCAAGTAACTAGGAGATGTATAAAAGAAAGAGGCAGAAGGTCAAGAGAAAGGTGCAAGAGTTGAAAAAAAAGAGTTGAGAGAATATCATTAAATTTTAGGGAGAATAAAAAGATGTTTTGGAAGGAGGTAAATAAAGTGCGTAAGACAAGGGAATGAATGGGAACTTCAGAGAAGGGGGCTAATGGGGAGGTGATGACAAGTAGTGGTGATGTGAGAAGGAGATGGAGTGAGTATTTCGAAGGTTTGTTGAATGTGTTTGATAAGAGTGACAGATATAGGGTGTTTTGGCCGAGGTGGTGTGCAAAGTGAGAGGGTTAGGGAAAATGAATTGGTAAACAGAGAAGAGGTAGTAAAAGCTTTGCGGAAGATGAAAGCCGGCAAGGCAGCAGGTTTGGATGGTATTGCAGTGGAATCTATTAAAAAAGGGGATGACTGTATTGTTGACTGGTTGGTAA
Organism: Panulirus ornatus; assembly: GCF_036320965.1. Lineage (NCBI taxonomy): Eukaryota > Metazoa > Arthropoda > Malacostraca > Decapoda > Palinuridae > Panulirus > Panulirus ornatus. The sequence continues at coordinate 3,582,139 of NC_092263.1, read as the reverse complement.
GGTTATTTAATGTATGTATGACTCATGGTGAGGTGCCTGGGGATTGGCGGAATGCATGCATAGTGCCACTGTACAAAGGCAAAGGGGATAAGAGTGAGTGCTCAAATTACACAGGTATAAGTTTGTTGAGTATTCCTGGTAAATTATATGGGAAGGTATTGATTGAGAGGGTGAAGGCGTGTACAGAGCATCAGATTGGGGAAGAGCAATGTGGTTTCAGAAGTGGTAGAGGATGTGTGGATCAGGTGTTTGCTTTGAAGAATGTGTATGAGAAATACTCAGAAAAGCAAATGGATTTGTATGTAGCATTTATGGATCTGGAGAAGGCATATGATAGAGTTGATAGAGATGCTCTGTGGAAGGTATTAACAATATATGGTGTGGGAGGCAAGTTGTTAGAGGCAGTGAAAAGTTTTTATCGAGGATGTAAGGCATGTGTACGTGTAGGAAGAGAGGAAAGTGATTGGTTCTCAGCGAGTGTAGGTTTGCGACAGAGGTGTGTGATGTCTCGATGGCTGTTTAATTTGTTTATGGATGGGGTTGTTAGGGAGGTAAATGAAAGAGTTTTGGAAATAGGGGCAAGTATGCAGTCTGTTCTGGATGAGAGAGCTTGGGAAGCGAGTCAGTTGTTGTTCGCTGATGATACAGCGCTGGTGGCTGATTCATGTGAGAAACTGCAGAAGCTGGTGACTGAGTTTGGTAAAGTGTGTGAAAGAAGAAAGTTGAGAGTAAATGTGAATAAGAGCAAGGTTATTAGGTACAGTAGGGTTGAGAGTCAAGTCAATTGGGAGGTAAGTTTGAATGGAGAAAAACTGGATGAAGTGAAGTGTTTTAGATATATGGGAGTGGATTTGGCAGCGGATGGAACCATGGAAGTGGAAGTGAATCATAGGGTGGGGGAGGGGGCGAAAATTCTGGGAGCCTTGAAGAATGTGTGGAAGTCGAAAACATTATCTCGGAAAGCAAAAATGGGTATGTTTGAAGGAATAGTGGTTCCAAAAATGTTGTACAGTTGCGAGGCGTAGGCTATGGATAGAGTTGTGCGCAGGAGGGTAGATGTGCTGGAAATGAGATGTTTGAGAACAATATGTGGTGTGAGGTGGTTTAATCGAGTAAGTAATGATAGGATAAGAGAGATGTGTGGTAATAAAAAGAGTGTGGTTGAGAGAGCAGAAGAGGGTGTTTTGAAATGGTTTGGTCACATGGAGAGAATGAGTGAGGAAAGATTGACCAAGAGGATATATGTGTCAGAGGTGGAGGGAACGAGGAGAAGTGGGAGACCAAATTGGAGGTGGAAAGATGGAGTGAAAAAGATTTTGAGTGATCGGGGCCTGAACATGTAGGAGGGTGAAAGGCGTGCAAGGATTAGAGTGAACTGGAACGATGTGGTATACCGGGGTCGACGTGCTGTCAAAGGATTGAACCAGGGCATGTGAAGCGTCTGGGGTAAACCATGGAAAGTTGTGTGTGGCCTGGATGTGGAAAGAGAGCTGTGGTTTCGGTGCATTATTACATGACAGCTAGAGACTGAGTGTGAACGAATGTGTCCTTTGTTGTCTTTTCCTAGCGCTACCTCGCACACATGAGGGGGGAGGGGGTTTGTTATTTCATGTGTGGCGAGGTGGCGATGGGAATGAAAAAAGGCAGACCGTATGAATTATGTACATGTGTATATATGTATATATCTGTGTGTGTATATATATGTGTACACTGAGATGTATAGGTATGTATATTTGCGTGTGTGGACGTGTATGTATATACATGGGTATGGGGGTGGGTTGGGCCATTTCTTTCGTCTGTTTCCTTGCGCTACCTCGCTAGCGCGGGAGACGGCGATAAAGCAAAATAAAATATATATATATATATATATATATATATATATATATATATATATATATATATATATATATATATATTCTCCTGCTAAAGTGCAGTTTCATATTTTTCCAGTACTAATTAAAAAAAGTACTGTATTTCTCGCTGGGTGTCAGGGAATTTTTCGAACTCACATGTTGAAATACTGTGATGGGTGTGCTGCAGATATTCAGTTTTTCCTGCCATCATAACTGTCATAAGACACCCCTGGCATCATGACACTGTCACAAGACACCCCTGGCATCATGACACTGTCACATGACACCCCTGGCATCATGACACTGTCACATGACACCCCTGGCATCATGACACTGTCACAAGACACTCCTGGCATCATGACACTGTCACATGACACCCCTGGCATCATGACACTGTCACAAGACACCCCTGGCATCATGACACTGTCACAAGACACTCCTGGCATCATGACACTGTCACAAGACACTCCTGGCATCATGACACTGTCACATGACACTCCTGGAATTGTGACACTGTCATATAACTCTCCTGACATTGTGGCACTGCCATTCAACACTACTGCTCACATCAACTCGCTAAGCGTCATGTATAATACACTGAAACCAGAACTCCCTTACCCACAGCCAAGCCTAACACACCATTTCCATCAGTTTCCCTTAACTTCATAAGCCCTGGTTCAGTCTAACCGTAACTCGTTTCCCCTCATACAACACATCACTCCAATTCACTATATCCCATGGCTACCCTTCTCCTTTATTCCTCAAAGCCTCTTTTCATCTCTTCCCATCTTTTTAATATTCCCCCTCCCTCTTACTCCTTCCACTTTTGGCATTACAGATCCTCTTTGTGAATCTATCTTCACTCATCCTCTCAAAATGTTCAAACCATTTCGGCACACCCTGGTTAGCACACTACCACATCCGTTCTTACATTATCATTCCGTACAGAATCATTATACATTTACACCAGTTTCTGCTCCTGTCACTGAAGGTTTTTATGAATTATGATACAATAAACCAATGATTCTATTTAGATAACATTAATGATATTCAAACCAATGATTCTATTTCGATAACATTAATGATATTCAAACCAATGATTCTATTTCGATAACATTAATGATATTCAAACCAATGATTCTATTTTGATAATGATAATCAGCCGTCCAATGAGGTAGTGGTTTGTGGGGGAGCTTTATTACTATGTTTCCTGAGGTATGTTGAATACCTTAGTCTGTCCAATGAAGCCCAGAGTAAAGCATTATCACGAGTGTTTAGGTACACAGTTATTTCTCTTGTAAACAGAGATGACATATCTACAGGGTTCTCATTCATCCCAAGTCAGGGGTATCTACATGGTTCTCATTCACCCACCTGTATGGAATATCTACATGGTTCTCATTCACCCACCTGTATGGAATATCTACATGGTGCTCATTCATCCACCTGTATGGAATATCTACATGGTTCTCATTCATCCACCTGTATGGAATATCTGCATGGTGCTCATTCATCCACCTGTATGGAATATCTACATGGTGCTTATTCATCCACCTGTATGGAATATCTACATGGTTCTCATTCATCCACCTGTATGGAATATCTACATGGTTCTCATTCATCCACCTGTATGGAATATCTACATGGTTCTCATTCATCCACCTGTATGGAATATCTACATGGTTCTCATTCATCCACCTGTATTAAGTACTGCCCTTCTATCTGGCGTAGCTCATCCTTCGTTATTTTGGTCAGAATGGAATCAAAACCTTTGGACTGTCACCTCTCATTAACCACCCCCCTTCCTTTCGTCTTAATGTGGCATCATTCTATCTATTCCATGAGTTCCTTGCTTTTTTTTCCAGTCCCTTTGACTTGGCTCCGTGGCCAGTGACTGGACGCTGCTTCCCACAGTTTATGTGTGTCGGGGGACCAGCCAGCCACACGAGGATTGACCGTTATAGTACCTTAATCTTTCGCTGTACAGAGAAGCTATGGGTCTGACTTCTTTCTCTCCCATTTCCTTCTTCCTATAGCATTGCTACTGTCAAATGTTGCGAAGAGAAACATCTCAGACTCCCACGTCAATCACTAATTCATTCCGTACAAGTTTATTATCCTGCTATAACGAAAAGATAGATTAATGATTCTATATCTTTTGATATACTGAAAGTCAGTTTATCCTGATTATGTCTGCTGTGACACAGTGTATATATATCCTGTTGGTTCAGTGTTGTTTTAACACGATGCTATTCATCACATGTATGTGCCTCCCTAACTTCAGCACATGTATGTGTCTCCCTAACTTCTTCACATCAATGTGTCCCCCTAACTTCTTCACATCAATGTGTCCCCCTAACTTCATCACACCAATGTGTTCCCTTAACTTCATCACATCAATGTCTCCTTAACTTCATCACATCAATGTGTCTCTCTAACTTCATCCCATCAATGTGTCTCCCTAACTTCATGACATTAATCTCTCTCTCTCCATCTCTCTCTCTCTCTCTCTCCAGCAAGACTGAACACAACGTGGGAAATGGAGGTGGCAGAGGCGAGAATTGATGGCGCAATAAGAGTTGATTTACCCACGTAAATCACAGGCAAACGACGTTATGGTATAGACTGAAAGCACTAAGGACTTGTGTTATCCCCAGACTCTCGAGCTGGCCCTCTGTTGAGCGTAAAGTCTACTAAAAAAAAAAAAAGAAGTGAATAAATTTGAAATAAATTGATAATTTCTATACAAAACTGACGAATCTATTAGAGAAAAATTATGGTTTTTATCCCTGAATATCCTGACGTATGTTAATATTCATTTCGATATCTTGTGAGGAATATTGCGAGGAATATTGTTGTGAGGATTTTGTATAACTCAAGGAATTATAATCTTAGACGAAAGTGATGAAATTCTACTGCAACAGAAAACGCGTCTTGTGGAAATTGTCGATAGATACGACGCGTCTTGTGGAAATTATCGATAGATACGACGCGTCTTGTGGAAATTATTGATGGATTCGACGCGTCTTGTGGAAATTATCAATAGATTCGACGCGTCTTGTGGAAATTATCGATAGATTCGACGCGTCTTGTGGAAATTATCGATAGATTCGACGCGTCTTGTGGAAATTATCAATAGATTCGACGCGTCTTGTGGAAATTGTCGATAGATACGACGCGTCCTGTGGAAATCATCAATAGATTCGACGCGTCTTGTGGAAATTGTCGATAGATACGACGCGTCTTGTGGAAACTGCAGGAGAATTATGAATGACGAATCCCTGACGATGGTTAACTGAAGTTAGGGGGACCTGAAGGGGGGACTCAGGGCCGGGGGACCTGAAGGGGGGACTCAGGGCTGGGGGACCTGAAGGGGGGACTCTCAGGGCTGGGGGACCTGAAAGGGGGGACTTAGAGTTGGGGGACTTGAAGGGGGGACTCAGGGCTGGGGGATCTGAAGGGGGGAACTTAGAGCTGGGGGACTTGAAGGAGGGGACTCAGGGCTGGGGGACCTGAAGGGGACCTAAAGTGGGACTCGGGGCTGGGGAACCTGCAAGAGGGGACTCAGGGTTGGGGGACCTGCAGGAGGGGACTTAGGGCTGGGGAACCTGTAGGGGGGGGACTCAGGGCCGGGGGACCTGAAGGGGGGACCTGAAGGGTGGGGACTCAGGGCCAGGGGACCTGAAGGGGGACCTGAAGGGGGGGACTCGGGGCTGGAGGACCTGAAGGGGGGGGACTCAGGGCATCATGAACAGCGATGACGCTGGAGGCGTTGGCGTGGACGGGTCCCCCAGGGTGTCGCTCAGAGCCGCCCCTGGCCAGACGCGGGACGCCCCCCCGGGGCTCTACGAGACCCAGGTAGGGCAAGGCACCCAGGGGCTCCTGCTGGAGACCTACCCGACGGTGCGGTACGCCCGTCCCGACGTCACGGACACGAGGGGAGGGACGTCGTGTCTCCGTCCCCTCACGGACGGTCGGGACTGGCAGGGGACGGACGTGTTCACGGACGGTCGGGACTGGCAGGAGACGGACGTGGCCTTCGGGTACTTCCCGAGGGCGGCCGACCACACGCGCCCCGTCGGCGAGGACCACACTCGGGTCTCGGGCGACGGAGGCGCGGCCAGGGACCAGCAGTGGCCGAGGATGGCGACAGTGGCGGCTCCTGAAGGAGGATACAGGGAGATGGGTCGTCCACCCTCCCACCACGGCTCCCTGTGTACGGTGAGTTGACCCGACACACACACACACACACACACACACACACACACACACACACACACCCTTGCTGTCTAGTTCCTTGCCTCTTCCCATACCACACGTAACATAGCGGCTCCAGCCATGTTCTCTCAGGCAATCACACGGAGCCATGTGTGTGTGTGTGTCTGTGTGTGTGTGTGTGTGTGTGTGTATGTGCGTGTGTGTGTATGTGTGTGTGTGTTACTGGGAGAGAGTTTTACACTTGTATACCCTCGTCTCTTCACCTTGTATACATGTACCATGTCTTTACTCTTGTGTATGTATGTATACACACACACACACACACACACACACACACACACATACACCCATTTATCGACCAGCCCTGAGGGGAAGTTCAACACCTGGGATGGATGAGGGCCAACTGCCATACCCAGGACTCGAACCCTGGCAGACACTAGGCGAGAATCATGCTCAGCAACGCCAACCACAGCATCGTGCGAGCGTCTGTGTCTGTGTGATTGCTATTTGTGTGGTATGAGGAAGAGGATGGAGGAGGGGGGTGTCTACACACGTTGAGCCCCATCTATCACACTCTCGCTACTATATACTATCTTCATTTCCAATTCTATCCGTCAGTTTAGTCCATTTTCCCACTACTTTCTACGGTAGAAAAGTACTTCTTCACATCATTTCTAGCGTTTCTTGTCTAAATTTCATCATGTGGCCTCTGATTGTCCCATTTGTAGCATCTTTCGAAGAGCTAATCACTGGTCACGTCACTGGACTAGTTTGAATGTAGGTAGTGTTCAGTGAGGCGTGTGTGCGAGTAGGAAGAGAGGAAGGTGAGTGGTTGTAAGTGGATGCGTGAAGGATGTATGATATTAACATAAGTAATCGATTGGCTAATGAACGGGGATGATGTGTGAGGTACACAAGACGGTCTTACAGTGAGGAGCAGGTCCACAGCGAGAGGGGGGGAGGGGAGTAGGGAGCTGTGAGGCGAGACATTCGATAACAAACAACACAAGAATGGAAAGGTACTGCAGCATGCTTGTTGGCCCCCCAGCGAGGCAGCGCTGACCCTCACCCATCCACCCACTTTCCTCCATTGTAGACCTCCTCCACCTTCTAATTATAACCTCATATAATTTTCACAGTTACACTCCTATTGGCCCATTTATTCCATCCATCAGCAATTCTGTATCCAAGACACTGTTTTTACTGTGATCTGTTTTTACTGTATCTGATCTGTTTTTAGTGTATCTAATCTGTTTCTACTGTATCTGATCTGTTTTTACCGTATCTGATCTATTTTTACTGTATCTGATCTATTTTTGCTACATCTGATCTGTTTTTACTACATCTGATCTATTTTTACTGTATCTAATCTGTTTTTACTACATCTGATCTGTTTTTATTTTATCTTTTCTAGTTATCTCAAGTGTATACTTGGAGTATATCATTGGTAACCCTTACATTGACCCCCCCTCATCCACACATGTATACTTCCAGGTTACCCTCGACCCGAAGTCTGTTTACGAAATGCACATCCCATTTTCTAATTCTCTGCTCATAGGAAAGGCTTCGAACGCCAGGTATCAATGCTGTCATTACCACTGTAAACAATGTGCCGTCTCAGCTAACATAGCAAACAACGTGCCGTCTCAGCTAACATAGCAAACAACGTGCCGTCTCAGCTAACACAGCAAACAACGTGCCGTCTCAGTTAACATAGCAAACAATGTGCCGTCTCAGCTAACATAGCAAACAACGTGCCATCTCAGCTAACACAACAAACAACGTACCGTCTCAGCTAACCCAGCAAACAACGTACCGTCTCAGCTAACATAGCAAACAACGATTTACAACCCAAACAAGAAGGATTCCTGATCATTAATTACATAGTCTACATTTAGCAGCAAACTGAGGCCATCAGACGCGATAGTCTGGGATAATTGCGCCTCATTAAGGAAGAAACGGGGGTTAATTAAGACGATAATAACACTCTGATGATGGAAGGTTCAAGTGCAAATACACAAGATAGAAGCAAGATGGCACGTGCATGGAGGCACTGCACGTCACGTGCAGGGAGACAGTGAACTTACCTATCTATCTATCTATATATCTATCTAACCTTTTCTTCTACGGCATGTTTCCCAGAGGGTTAATGGCCAAACCACCTCGTTTGGGTCTTTGGTGTGTGTGTGCGTATGTATGTGTGTATGTGTGTGTGTGTGTGTGTGTGTGTGTGTGTGTGTGTGTGTGTGTGTTGTGTGTCTGTGTATATGTGTGTGTGTCTGTGTATATGTGTGTGTGTAACTCATCCTCTGATCGTTCATAAGGATCAAGTCAATGTCCTTTTATTATCAAGTTCTCGACACTATGTTGCCAGATGAACATCCTGAACCCAAACTAGTTATCTTTCACAATTATAAACAAAAAAATTCTCACATTGACGCTAAAAAAAAAACTTTTTTTTAGACAAGTCAGACTTTTCCTCTCGTTTTCTTTCTTTTTCCTCTCGTTTTCTTTTCTGTGTTAATTTCGCTTTATTACCTTCAACATCACTTAGATTACATTACAGTAATTATCACCTTCAACATCACTTAGATTACATTACAGTAATTATCACCTTCAACATCACTTGGATTACATTAATTATCGCCTTAGAAATGTTAAAAAAAAATGATTAGAAGTAAGGAAAATGGGAAACGGGGAGAAATCTGCCAGGACTTGTGGTAGAAAACGGAATAACGTTCTCCGTAGTTGTCACTTACAACCTGTTTTCTTTGCTTAAGAAATTACTTGTGTTATTCTTTGCTATTTCTTAAGAAATTACTTGTGTTATTCTTTGCTATTGCTTAAGAAATTACTTGTGTTATTCTTTGCTTAAGAAATTACTTGTGTTATTCTTTGCTATTGCTTAAGCAATTACTTGTGTTATTCTTTGCTTAAGCAATTACTTGTGTTATTCTTTGCTTAAGAAATTACCTGTGTTATTCTTTGCTATTGCTTAAGCAATTACTTGTGTTATTCTTTGCTTAAGCAATTACTTGTGTTATTCTTTGCTTAAGAAATTACCTGTGTTATTCTTTGCTATTGCTTAAGCAATTACTTGTGTAAGAATATCTCGCTACATTTGACTGATTCTGGGAGCCCTCCCTCTACTTTCACTTGCCCCTCCCTCTACTTTCACTTGCCCCTCCCTCTACTTTCACTTGCCCCTCCCTCTCCCTCAGCTGCCTCAGATGACGATCCTGGAGGCGCGGCTGAGCGAGGCCCTGGGCCTCCCGACGGAGGAAGGATGGCCCGTAGGGCGGCGCCTCAGCAGGAGCCTGGAAGACCTGCCCACAGACATCCAGGAACATATCCTCAAGTGCCAGTGTTCCTGCGACCATCTGGGCTACGGTAACTACTCGGTACGTCTACCTTTATCTACCTATTTATCTACCTGGGATATGGCAATTACTCGGTACGTCTACCTTTGTTTACCTATCTATTTATCTACCTGGGATATGGCAATTACTCGGTACGTCTACCTTTATCTACCTATCTATTTATCTACCTGGGATATGGCAACTACTCGGTACGTTTACCTTTATCTACCTATCTATTTATCTACCTGGGATATGGCAATTACTCGGTACGTCTACCTTTATCTACCTATCTATTTATCTACCTGGGATATGGCAATTACTCGGTACGTCTACCTTTATCTACCTATCTATTTATCTACCTGGGATATGGCAATTACTCGGTACGTCTACCTTTATCTACCTATCTATTTATCTACCTGGGATATGGCAATTACTCGGTACGTCTACCTTTATCTACCTATCTATTTATCTACCTGGGATATGGCAATTACTCGGTACGTCTACCTTTATCTACCTATCTATTTATCTACCTGGGATATGGCAATTACTCGGTACGTCTACCTTTATCTACCTATCTATTTATCTACCTGGGATATGGCAATTACTCGGTACGTCTACCTTTATCTACCTATCTATTTATCTACCTGGGATATGGCAATTACTCGGTACGTCTACCTTTATCTACCTATCTATTTATCTACCTGGGATATGGCAATTACTCGGTACGTCTACCTTTATCTACCTATCTATTTATCTACCTGGGATATGGCAATTACTCGGTACGTCTACCTTTATCTACCTATCTATTTATCTACCTGGGATATGGCAATTACTCGGTACGTCTACCTTTATCTACCTATCTATTTATCTACCTGGGATATGGCAATTACTCGGTACGTCTACCTTTATCTACCTATCTATTTATCTACCTGGGATATGGCAATTACTCGGTACGTCTACCTTTATCTACCTATCTATTTATCTACCTGGGATATGGCAATTACTCGGTACGTCTACCTTTATCTACCTATCTATTTATCTACCTGGGATATGGCAATTACTCGGTACGTCTACCTTTATCTACCTATCTATTTATCTACCTGGGATATGGCAATTACTCGGTACGTCTACCTTTATCTACCTATCTATTTATCTACCTGGGATATGGCAATTACTCGGTACGTCTACCTTTATCTACCTATCTATTTATCTACCTGGGATATGGCAATTACTCGGTACGTCTACCTTTATCTACCTATCTATTTATCTACCTGGGATATGGCAATTACTCGGTACGTCTACCTTTATCTACCTATCTATTTATCTACCTGGGATATGGCAATTACTCGGTACGTCTACCTTTATCTACCTATCTATTTATCTACCTGGGATATGGCAATTACTCGGTACGTCTACCTTTATCTACCTATCTATTTATCTACCTGGGATATGGCAATTACTCGGTACGTCTACCTTTATCTACCTATCTATTTATCTACCTGGGATATGGCAATTACTCGGTACGTCTACCTTTATCTACCTATCTATTTATCTACCTGGGATATGGCAATTACTCGGTACGTCTACCTTTATCTACCTATCTATTTATCTACCTGGGATATGGCAATTACTCGGTACGTCTACCTTTATCTACCTATCTATTTATCTACCTGGGATATGGCAATTACTCGGTACGTCTACCTTTATCTACCTATCTATTTATCTACCTGGGATATGGCAATTACTCGGTACGTCTACCTTTATCTACCTATCTATTTATCTACCTGGGATATGGCAATTACTCGGTACGTCTACCTTTATCTACCTATCTATTTATCTACCTGGGATATGGCAATTACTCGGTACGTCTACCTTTATCTACCTATCTATTTATCTACCTGGGATATGGCAATTACTCGGTACGTCTACCTTTATCTACCTATCTATTTATCTACCTGGGATATGGCAATTACTCGGTACGTCTACCTTTATCTACCTATCTATTTATCTACCTGGGATATGGCAATTACTCGGTACGTCTACCTTTATCTACCTATCTATTTATCTACCTGGGATATGGCAATTACTCGGTACGTCTACCTTTATCTACCTATCTATTTATCTACCTGGGATATGGCAATTACTCGGTACGTCTACCTTTATCTACCTATCTATTTATCTACCTGGGATATGGCAATTACTCGGTACGTCTACCTTTATCTACCTATCTATTTATCTACCTGGGATATGGCAATTACTCGGTACGTCTACCTTTATCTACCTATCTATTTATCTACCTGGGATATGGCAATTACTCGGTACGTCTACCTTTATCTACCTATCTATTTATCTACCTGGGATATGGCAATTACTCGGTACGTCTACCTTTATCTACCTATCTATTTATCTACCTGGGATATGGCAATTACTCGGTACGTCTACCTTTATCTACCTATCTATTTATCTACCTGGGATATGGCAATTACTCGGTACGTCTACCTTTATCTACCTATCTATTTATCTACCTGGGATATGGCAATTACTCGGTACGTCTACCTTTATCTACCTATCTATTTATCTACCTGGGATATGGCAATTACTCGGTACGTCTACCTTTATCTACCTATCTATTTATCTACCTGGGATATGGCAATTACTCGGTACGTCTACCTTTATCTACCTATCTATTTATCTACCTGGGATATGGCAATTACTCGGTACGTCTACCTTTATCTACCTATCTATTTATCTACCTGGGATATGGCAATTACTCGGTACGTCTACCTTTATCTACCTATCTATTTATCTACCTGGGATATGGCAATTACTCGGTACGTCTACCTTTATCTACCTATCTATTTATCTACCTGGGATATGGCAATTACTCGGTACGTCTACCTTTATCTACCTATCTATTTATCTACCTGGGATATGGCAATTACTCGGTACGTCTACCTTTATCTACCTATCTATTTATCTACCTGGGATATGGCAATTACTCGGTACGTCTACCTTTATCTACCTATCTATTTATCTACCTGGGATATGGCAATTACTCGGTACGTCTACCTTTATCTACCTATCTATTTATCTACCTGGGATATGGCAATTACTCGGTACGTCTACCTTTATCTACCTATCTATTTATCTACCTGGGATATGGCAATTACTCGGTACGTCTACCTTTATCTACCTATCTATTTATCTACCTGGGATATGGCAATTACTCGGTACGTCTACCTTTATCTACCTATCTATTTATCTACCTGGGATATGGCAATTACTCGGTACGTCTACCTTTATCTACCTATCTATTTATCTACCTGGGATATGGCAATTACTCGGTACGTCTACCTTTATCTACCTATCTATTTATCTACCTGGGATATGGCAATTACTCGGTACGTCTACCTTTATCTACCTATCTATTTATCTACCTGGGATATGGCAATTACTCGGTACGTCTACCTTTATCTACCTATCTATTTATCTACCTGGGATATGGCAATTACTCGGTACGTCTACCTTTATCTACCTATCTATTTATCTACCTGGGATATGGCAATTACTCGGTACGTCTACCTTTATCTACCTATCTATTTATCTACCTGGGATATGGCAATTACTCGGTACGTCTACCTTTATCTACCTATCTATTTATCTACCTGGGATATGGCAATTACTCGGTACGTCTACCTTTATCTACCTATCTATTTATCTACCTGGGATATGGCAATTACTCGGTACGTCTACCTTTATCTACCTATCTATTTATCTACCTGGGATATGGCAATTACTCGGTACGTCTACCTTTATCTACCTATCTATTTATCTACCTGGGATATGGCAATTACTCGGTACGTCTACCTTTATCTACCTATCTATTTATCTACCTGGGATATGGCAATTACTCGGTACGTCTACCTTTATCTACCTATCTATTTATCTACCTGGGATATGGCAATTACTCGGTACGTCTACCTTTATCTACCTATCTATTTATCTACCTGGGATATGGCAATTACTCGGTACGTCTACCTTTATCTACCTATCTATTTATCTACCTGGGATATGGCAATTACTCGGTACGTCTACCTTTATCTACCTATCTATTTATCTACCTGGGATATGGCAATTACTCGGTACGTCTACCTTTATCTACCTATCTATTTATCTACCTGGGATATGGCAATTACTCGGTACGTCTACCTTTATCTACCTATCTATTTATCTACCTGGGATATGGCAATTACTCGGTACGTCTACCTTTATCTACCTATCTATTTATCTACCTGGGATATGGCAATTACTCGGTACGTCTACCTTTATCTACCTATCTATTTATCTACCTGGGATATGGCAATTACTCGGTACGTCTACCTTTATCTACCTATCTATTTATCTACCTGGGATATGGCAATTACTCGGTACGTCTACCTTTATCTACCTATCTATTTATCTACCTGGGATATGGCAATTACTCGGTACGTCTACCTTTATCTACCTATCTATTTATCTACCTGGGATATGGCAATTACTCGGTACGTCTACCTTTATCTACCTATCTATTTATCTACCTGGGATATGGCAATTACTCGGTACGTCTACCTTTATCTACCTATCTATTTATCTACCTGGGATATGGCAATTACTCGGTACGTCTACCTTTATCTACCTATCTATTTATCTACCTGGGATATGGCAATTACTCGGTACGTCTACCTTTATCTACCTATCTATTTATCTACCTGGGATATGGCAATTACTCGGTACGTCTACCTTTATCTACCTATCTATTTATCTACCTGGGATATGGCAATTACTCGGTACGTCTACCTTTATCTACCTATCTATTTATCTACCTGGGATATGGCAATTACTCGGTACGTCTACCTTTATCTACCTATCTATTTATCTACCTGGGATATGGCAATTACTCGGTACGTCTACCTTTATCTACCTATCTATTTATCTACCTGGGATATGGCAATTACTCGGTACGTCTACCTTTATCTACCTATCTATTTATCTACCTGGGATATGGCAATTACTCGGTACGTCTACCTTTATCTACCTATCTATTTATCTACCTGGGATATGGCAATTACTCGGTACGTCTACCTTTATCTACCTATCTATTTATCTACCTGGGATATGGCAATTACTCGGTACGTCTACCTTTATCTACCTATCTATTTATCTACCTGGGATATGGCAATTACTCGGTACGTCTACCTTTATCTACCTATCTATTTATCTACCTGGGATATGGCAATTACTCGGTACGTCTACCTTTATCTACCTATCTATTTATCTACCTGGGATATGGCAATTACTCGGTACGTCTACCTTTATCTACCTATCTATTTATCTACCTGGGATATGGCAATTACTCGGTACGTCTACCTTTATCTACCTATCTATTTATCTACCTGGGATATGGCAATTACTCGGTACGTCTACCTTTATCTACCTATCTATTTATCTACCTGGGATATGGCAATTACTCGGTACGTCTACCTTTATCTACCTATCTATTTATCTACCTGGGATATGGCAATTACTCGGTACGTCTACCTTTATCTACCTATCTATTTATCTACCTGGGATATGGCAATTACTCGGTACGTCTACCTTTATCTACCTATCTATTTATCTACCTGGGATATGGCAATTACTCGGTACGTCTACCTTTATCTACCTATCTATTTATCTACCTGGGATATGGCAATTACTCGGTACGTCTACCTTTATCTACCTATCTATTTATCTACCTGGGATATGGCAATTACTCGGTACGTCTACCTTTATCTACCTATCTATTTATCTACCTGGGATATGGCAATTACTCGGTACGTCTACCTTTATCTACCTATCTATTTATCTACCTGGGATATGGCAATTACTCGGTACGTCTACCTTTATCTACCTATCTATTTATCTACCTGGGATATGGCAATTACTCGGTACGTCTACCTTTATCTACCTATCTATTTATCTACCTGGGATATGGCAATTACTCGGTACGTCTACCTTTATCTACCTATCTATTTATCTACCTGGGATATGGCAATTACTCGGTACGTCTACCTTTATCTACCTATCTATTTATCTACCTGGGATATGGCAATTACTCGGTACGTCTACCTTTATCTACCTATCTATTTATCTACCTGGGATATGGCAATTACTCGGTACGTCTACCTTTATCTACCTATCTATTTATCTACCTGGGATATGGCAATTACTCGGTACGTCTACCTTTATCTACCTATCTATTTATCTACCTGGGATATGGCAATTACTCGGTACGTCTACCTTTATCTACCTATCTATTTATCTACCTGGGATATGGCAATTACTCGGTACGTCTACCTTTATCTACCTATCTATTTATCTACCTGGGATATGGCAATTACTCGGTACGTCTACCTTTATCTACCTATCTATTTATCTACCTGGGATATGGCAATTACTCGGTACGTCTACCTTTATCTACCTATCTATTTATCTACCTGGGATATGGCAATTACTCGGTACGTCTACCTTTATCTACCTATCTATTTATCTACCTGGGATATGGCAATTACTCGGTACGTCTACCTTTATCTACCTATCTATTTATCTACCTGGGATATGGCAATTACTCGGTACGTCTACCTTTATCTACCTATCTATTTATCTACCTGGGATATGGCAATTACTCGGTACGTCTACCTTTATCTACCTATCTATTTATCTACCTGGGATATGGCAATTACTCGGTACGTCTACCTTTATCTACCTATCTATTTATCTACCTGGGATATGGCAATTACTCGGTACGTCTACCTTTATCTACCTATCTATTTATCTACCTGGGATATGGCAATTACTCGGTACGTCTACCTTTATCTACCTATCTATTTATCTACCTGGGATATGGCAATTACTCGGTACGTCTACCTTTATCTACCTATCTATTTATCTACCTGGGATATGGCAATTACTCGGTACGTCTACCTTTATCTACCTATCTATTTATCTACCTGGGATATGGCAATTACTCGGTACGTCTACCTTTATCTACCTATCTATTTATCTACCTGGGATATGGCAATTACTCGGTACGTCTACCTTTATCTACCTATCTATTTATCTACCTGGGATATGGCAATTACTCGGTACGTCTACCTTTATCTACCTATCTATTTATCTACCTGGGATATGGGATCCGGATTCAACCGCTTCACACAATAGATTAAATCACTTCATACAATAGATCAAACCACTTCATACAATAATTCAAACCGCTTCATACGACAGATTAAACCGCTTCACACAATAGATTAAACCGCTCCATACAATAGATTAAACCGCTCCATACAATAGATTAAACCGCTTCACAGATTGCCACACCAGGACTGACATTGCTGGTAAAACCTTTCCAGCCAGAACACAGACCAATCACCACTGCTAAATCCCAGGAGGAACTGACTACATAAACCTATAAAAAAAAGATTTTCAGTTACAGCAAAACTAAAAGAATAAAACTTGAATATCAATCTCTGACTTTTTCCCCAGTGTTCCGTTCTGTTCAGATGAACCTGATCGAACCCTAAGGGTTCGAATCTGCTCCGATGACCATACCTAACCTTAAGGGTTCGAATCTGTTCCAATGAAATGACCAAACCCTGAGGGTTCGAATCTGTTCCGATGACCATACCTAACTTTAAGGGTTCGAATCTGTTCCGATGAAATGACCGAACCCTGAGGGTTCGAATCTGTTCCAATGACCTGACAGAACTCTAAGATACGAATCTGATTCGATGACCTGACAGAACCTTAAGAGTTCGAATCTGTTCCGAACCCAGATGAAGAGTCAAATACAAAGGCCTCAGTGAGATGAGTGTCAATGGTTTTGCTGTCAATATTAACACAGGGACGGGAAATAAGAGACAATTTCGCTTACATTATACCGTAGAAAAAAAATTTGGACACGTCTGAATTCCCACCACGACCCTATCCGAAGCTGTACCGAGCTTTCTAATCTCTCTATGTCGAGACCGAGGGTTCGATACAGCTTCGACCAGGCGTGCCCCCAGGCTCTGACTCCACCTGTAATGACTGAAGCTTCGGTATTGCTTCAAACGAACTAGTTAAACAACTTAATGATCTTCAGCAACATAGGGGTTGTAATACTGACCTTCAGCAACATGGGGGTTGTAATACTGACCTATAGCAACATGGGGGTTGTAATACTGACCAATAGCAACATGGGGGTTGTATTACTTACCTTTAGCAACATGGGTGTTGTATTACTGACCTATAGCAACATGGGAGTTGTATTACTGACCTATAGCAACATGGGGGTTGTATTACTGACCTATAGCAACATGGGGGTTGTATTACTGACCTATAGCAACATGGGGGTTGTATTACTGACCTATAGCAACATGGGGGTTGTATTACTGACCTATAGCAACATGGGGGTTGTAATACTGACCTACAGCGGGTTGTATTACTGACCTAGAGCAACATGGGGTTTGTATTACTGACCTTAAGCAACATGGGGGTTGTATTACTAACCTTCAGCAACATGGGGGTTGTAATACTGACCTTCAGCAACATGGGGGTTATAATACTGACCTTCAGCAACATGGGCGTTGTAATACTGACCTTCAGCAACATGGGGGTTGTAATACTGACCTTCAGCAACGTGGAGGTTGTAACTCTGAAAAAAAAATACGTGATGCATAAATACAAAAATAAAATAATCCATTAAAAAAATAACATGATATTATTATACGAGCGGCTGCGACACAGTACACAATAATTAACTTTATGATTATATTATAATTGCATTGTGTATCGTTATACAGCCCGTCATGATAAACACCCAGAGATTTACTGCCCTTTTTCGCACAGGCTGCGAATATGTCTGTGAGCAATTAATAATCACCGATCCTCAAATAATAATCAGTAAATGATATCATTAACATGCATGATTTACACTGACAAAACAATTAACTGCCCTACCCTCTGGCGAATGACCTATGAACGAACTCATTCTCACACAAGAGGTGTGCCCCCGGCAGCATAAAACATTTTATGACACATTATTTCGGTGAATCATAAATGTCCCCTAGACTGTGGCAGCTTTATATTAAATATTTATTGTCCCGCTGCTGCCTCACAAATCAGTAAATTATGATTGTTGTTCTAAGCCCAGCCACAACCCAGTCAACAGGCATCACCCCTAGCCAATACTGAGGGACAGTTAACTATCATTATTGCCCCCATAATGTAGTCTGTAACGTCTCTTCGATGTATATCAACTGACTTGTTATATTTCTCTCTGTGTCTTCCCTAATGATGTGATTATCACACGAAAGTGCACTTGGGAACTTTTCGTGTTTCATTTTCCCCGTGGACTCATAAGAATATCTTGATCGTATTTTCCATGATGTACATTGCTTCACATGAAGCTAGTTCGCACTATATATGATGTTTACCAAACAATGCCTTAAAGATTAAGATAGCAGAATATTGACAACGGAAGAAGAGATATATTTACTCCTATCTTAATGTCTTCCTTAATGGCCAATTTCCTGACACATAAATCCTCAACGATGTCAACCAAGTTGACCCCATACCTCCCATTTTCTTCTGCCACTGTATTCACGAGCCTCTGAACTTGATATTCTTAGATAAGAAATGAATCCTTAGGGAAATTATCTCCATACTTAGGGAAATTATCTCCTGTTATCATTATTTCCTGCGTTATCTTACTTGACCTTCCCACTGACCCTTATCTGATAAGGTTATGCGCCTTTAAGTCTTGTATGATATATATATATATATATATATATATATATATATATATATATATAT
Organism: Panulirus ornatus; assembly: GCF_036320965.1. Classification (NCBI taxonomy): domain Eukaryota; kingdom Metazoa; phylum Arthropoda; class Malacostraca; order Decapoda; family Palinuridae; genus Panulirus; species Panulirus ornatus. Next base: position 3,562,836 of record NC_092263.1, on the reverse strand, counting down.
ATATATATATATATATATATATATATATACACACACACACACATATATACGTTGAAATCACACTTCAGTATGAGTTCATACAAATACATTTAACATGTAATTTTTCTATACATGTGGCACGACATGTTTCGTGGAGACAATCCACCTCATCATCAGGTGGTGCCAGTACTTAACAAAGTTATTTAAATCCCAACATCACACTTGAGTCCCGCCGTCCAGCACCAATCTGTACAGACCAACCACTGTCCGCTTTGTCTGGCAGTAACCGTTGTAAGGGAGAGTGATTAAGGGGGGTCACGTGGCGGGGGTTGACCTGGGTAGCTGGGTGTGTCATGAACAATTTTTTTTGTTTTCGTGTTTTGTCAATTCTCTCATAATGATTTGGTTAATGCTAGGATGGGCTTTAAAACTGCCTGGGGACAAGTTAAAGTTCTTAGTATTAGCAATTAAGACAGATTCAATAACGTTACGTGTGACATAATCAGCAGAGGGGTATAGAATAACGGGATTTTCAAGATCTATGGCCAGGGTGATCATTTTCATGACAATGTTTAGCGATCGCATTTTTGTGGTCATCCCTGCGTACTGCATGACTGTGCCAATAACACATCTCCGTTATGTCTTCCTTTTGTCTTATATATTTAAAGAAACCTTAGGATTATTATTCTCAACTTTGAAGGAAATTATTTCTTCCTTGAGTTGACAACAGCTGCCCAGGATGGTACGACTGTCCTGACTGAGGAGCGTTACAGAGGTGTCTGGAACCATCTTACACTCTCCATGAAAACATTGCTGATCTAACTTCGTTTCTCATCCAAACAGGTCTACCGGGCTAGTCCTACCATATTTATATAAACACCACACACCTAATCAAACCTTGCTTATTTCGATTACTTTCTCACATAAGTACTCTTGCTAATGCCTGTCCAATCAAACATTGATCAGCATCATCATGACAGAATCTGTCGAATCTATGGGCCTGAGTTCCCAGCATCATGGGGTGCTAAGGATCTCTAGGCTTCTGCCTAACTCTACTGCCAAAGAGAGGGAGGGCTCTGATAGCAGTAGTACCGGGTCCCTCCCACGACCTTTTCCCTCTCTGTGAGACCTTCCTCTTTTTCTATACATTATATCAACATTCCTGGTTTCTCTGGTAACCTCTCCTCAGTTGGACACAATCTGTTTAGTACCTCTCCTAATATCTTACTTCTGTCTGACACACAGTTGTCAAATGATGTTCTCACAACTATAACCTTCTCTTACATTTTCGGTTCAAAGGTGGTGTTTGTGTTTATTCCAACATCAACACACCTGTTACACGCATCAAGAACCTTGAGTCTCCAAACTTTGATGTTATGTGGCTCAAGGGCTGTCTCCCTAATACCACACTTTTCCCCTATTTCTCCCATTGCTCTCCTAATTCAGCAAATTTTATATCCTTCTTTGTCTATCTAAACTCCTGCCATGAGAGTGTGATATCCTCTCATCCGCAAGCCGAGATCCTCTACCTAGGCGTTCACCATAGGGAATGGTTGAATTCCTCCCATACAGATGGTGGAGGGATTGAAGCCCTCACGTTCTCTATTCTCAGTGATATAGAGCAAATTATCTCCCATTATATCTGACCACCGTAACCACTCTCCTAATATTTTGGATTTGTTTTTCCACCTCTGGTCCATCTTGCCGTAAATACACAATCTCGTCCCCAATTGGCTCATCTGATCACACTCTCATAAGTGTATCTAACAGCACCTCTCCCTCCAGCAGCCCCTACTACGTGTAAATTCTGGCACCTCAACAAAGCTGACTGGAATAAGTTACGTAACTTCTTATCTGACTTTCCTTAGGCAAATTACTGTCTCTTATGTGGTGATGCTTCTGTCTCCACCAAACGCATAGCAGAAGTTATTCTTGCGGGACTGGAAACATTAATCCCCTCTTCTTCCAAGACGACCTCTTCATCCAATCCATGGTTCAGCCGTTCATGTTCTGAGGCCATTCAGGAAAAAGGATCAGGCATACCGGGCTTGGAAAAACTCTCCTTCCTCCATCTATACATAAACCTTCCTATAGTATCAAATCTTTTATCCAACAGCCTCCTTCAGTGATCATACCCTCCACTATCCTCTTCCATTCATCCATTAATCCCTTTCCATTCTTTGAACTATGATACAAAGACACCACACCCTTGCCTCCCCTGCACACCAACCTCCTCCCCATCTCTCGCCATAGTACATCCTCACCCAACCTTACTCGCGAGTACACTTTAACCTCTCTGGCGTGGAGGACCTTTGACTGGGCTGAACCCTGTTCTTGAACCCCGAGTGGCCTGACAGTGAGATATTCACAGCAGTGACAACACAAAAGACACTGCAACCCTGCCACCAATACATAGGGCCTCTTGCCACTACTTACACACACACCCACACACACACCAGTTCAAAGCCACTAACAGCAACAGAATACCAAAGAGAGAGAATTTCTTGAGATGTGACTGGCAGCTTGAAGAGCAGGTGGAACTGGACCATTCTAGCCTGAGTCACGTGGAGGGATGGCTGGGAATGAGACGTGTGAATGTAAACTTTTGGGGGGATGAAACGGTCAGACGGTGAACCAGGCCAAGCAGGTTGGCCTCGACATTTTGGCAGGTTGGCCTCGACATTTTGGCAGCTTAGCCTCGACATTTTGGCAGGTTGGCCTCGACATTTTGGCAGGTTGGCCTCGACATTTTGGCAGGTTGGCCTCGACTTTTCAGCAGGTTGACCTTGACATTTTAGCGGGTTGGCCTCGATATTTCAGCAAACTAAATTCGACATTTTGACAGGTTGGCCTCGACATTTCGCAGGTTGACCTCGACATTTTGACAGGTTGGCCTCGATGACCTCGACATTTCAGGAAGTTAAATTCGACATTTTTGGCAAGTTGGCCTCGACATTTCAGGAAGTTAAATTCGACATTTTTGGCAAGTTGCCCTCGACATTTCAGGAAGTTAAATTCGACATTTTTGGCAAGTTGGCCTCGACATTTCAGGAAGTTAAATTCGACATTTTTGGCAGGTTGGCTTCGACATTTCAGCAGGTTGGCCTCGACATTTCAGCGAGTTAAATTCGTCATTTTGGCAGGTTGGCATCGACATTTCAGCGAGTTAAATTCGACATTTTGGCAGGTTGGCCTCGACATTTCAGTGGGTTGTCCTCGGTATTTCAGCAGGTTGGAGTTTAGATGAAACTCCGACTGATTGCTCTATACTAACGACCTAAAACGACCACATACGAAAGTCACAATCACTTCCTGATACAATTAATGGTTTGATATTGTTCCTTTTCTGTTGACTCGTCAAATATCCTTTTATACGATGCTTCCATTTGAACTCCTACGGTTTATAAATTGTGCTGCGTTCTGCTCAAAATATCTTTTTCGATGCAGTCCAGGTTGTCAGATATTTTCATACCCACTTCTAGACAACCAGAAAAATCCGCGGCACCGGTTCTCACACACCTGCAGCCACGGGAAAAGAGCGAGACCCGGCAATATGCACGAGAGATCAGAGAACATCAGTAAATCCACGTTGTACTGTCATGACCAGACCCCACCACCACCCGTGCTTTAAACCTGCCAAGAGAACGCAAATTGAAACTGTTCCCTGTTTACTGGCCCAGACCTCTCTCTCTCTCTCTCTCTCTCTCTCTCTCTCTCTCTCTCTCTTGCAAGGCTTCAAGAAGAAAAAGTTGAGAGCAAACCTTGTTTTTTTTTCTTCAGCCAGTGGAGACAGGTTTGCTTAAGATGAAATATCATTCCGTTTCGACAACAGAAAACAGTTTTTCCAAAGTTTAACATTTTCCTTCGTTCTTTTACCCCAATATCCACTGGATATTTTTTGCCTTGTTCTTTAAAACCATCTTGAAAACATTTAAGAATTGTAGCTAAAGTTTCCTAAGCCATACAGAGACTGAACCATACCAAGACTAAAGCATACTGACTGAACCATATAGTGAGTGAACTATACCGAGACTAAATCATACTGACTGAACCACATAGTGACTGAACTATACCGAGACTAAAGCATACTGACTGAACCACAGTGACTGAACCATGCCGAGTTTAAAGCATACTGATTGAACCACATAGTGACTGAACCATGCCGAGTTTAAAGCGTTCTGACTGAACCATATAGTGACTGAACCATGCCGAGACTAAAGCATACTGACTGAACCGTATAGTGACTGAACTATATCGAGACTAAAGCATACTGACTGAACCACATAGTGACTGAACCATACCGAGATTAAACTTTACATACTGACTGAACCATATCGAGACTAAAGCGTACTCTGAGTGAGCCATACGAAGTCTAATGCATACTCTGACTGAGCCATACAGACACTAAACCATACCGAGACTAAAGCATACTGACTGAACCATATAGTGACTGAACCACATAGTGACTGAACCATACCGAGACTAAAGCATACTGACTGAACCATATGGTGACTGAACCACATAGTGACTGAACCATACCGAGACTAAAGCATACTGACTAAACCACATAGTGACTGAACCACATAGTGACTGAACCATACCGAGACTAAAGCATACTGACTGAACCATATAGTGACTGAACCACATAGTGACTGAACCATACCGAGACTAAAGCATACTGACTGAACCATATAGTGACTGAACCACATAGTGACTGAACCATACCGAGACTAAAGCATACTGACTGAACCATATGGTGACTGAACCACATAGTGACTGAACCATACCGAGACTAAAGCATACTGACTAAACCACATAGTGACTGAACAACATAGTGACTGAACCATACCGAGACTAAAGCATACTGACTAAACCACATAGTGACTGAACCATACAGAGAAAGAACCACACCGAGACTGAACCATACACAGACTGAACCATTCACAGACTGAACATTCGGAAAGTGCCTCTTAATTGTTTCACTCTGCCCATGATTCTTACTATGAACGACTTTGTGATTATAGATGGCCAGATATAATTGTATATCCGCCAAGGCTATATGCAGATACTATCCCAAGATATAGCCATATATCCGCTAAGACTATATGTAGATACTTTCCCATAATAAGACTAAATCTACGTCCTTATTATCATATAACTCAGAGGCGTCTCCTTATTCTAGCTTGTGGTTGTAGACTGATTCGAATCCGCTCTGTTTCGTTCATATATCCCGCCGGGATCGTGTGCTTCATTCACATCTTGCACAGGGAATCGTGTGCTTCATTCACATCCTCCACAGGGAATCGTGTGCATCCTTCACGCCCTCCACAGGGAATCGTGTGCTTCATTCACGCCCTCCACTGAACCTTCCCTCCACCACCACACTCCTTCACAGCCAGTGTGGCGAGAGCGTCCCCCCGCGTACCGTGCACCACAGCTACTCTACCCAACAGCGTTCCTAGCCCTTAGGTATCTACCCCCAGGGGAAATATGTACAACCTTCCCATTTTCCGTATTCCGTTTTTTTTTTTTTACGGTAGAAAATGTTTCGTTGGATATTCCTGGCTGTAATAAGTCTCCCATGATGCCTCTCCCCCTCACCTTATCTCTCGTCTGGGAGACATCTCGTCTACTGTGGCCTAGGAGACATCTCGTCTACTCTCGTCTGGGAGACATCTCGTCTACTCTCGTAAGGGAGACATCTCGTCTACTCTCGTAAGGGAGACATCTCGTCTACTCTCGTAAGGGAGACATCTCGTCTACTCTCGTAAGGGAGACATCTCGTCTACTCTCGTAAGGGAGACATCTCGTCTACTCTCGTAAGGGAGACATCTCGTCTACTCTCGTAAGGGAGACATCTCGTCTACTCTCGTAAGGGAGACATCTCGTCTACTCTCGTAAGGGAGACATCTCGTCTACTCTCGTAAGGGAGACATCTCGTCTACTCTCGTAAGGGAGACATCTCGTCTACTCTCGTAAGGGAGACATCTCGTCTACTCTCGTAAGGGAGACATCTCGTCTACTCTCGTAAGGGAGACATCTCGTCTAATCTCGTAAGGGAGACATCTCGTCTACTCTCGTAAGGGAGACATCTCGTCTACTCTCGTAAGGGAGACATCTCGTCTAATCTCGTAAGGGAGACATCTCGTCTAATCTCGTAAGGGAGACATCTCGTCTAATCTCGTAAGGGAGACATCTCGTCTAATCTCGTAAGGGAGACATCTCGTCTAATCTCGTAAGGGAGACATCTCGTCTACTCTCGTAAGGGAGACATCTCGTCTACGAGACATCTTGTCTACTCTGGCCTAGGTGACATCTCGTCTACTCTTCTGGCCTGGGAGACATCTCGTCTACTCTTCTGGCCTAGGAGACATCTCCTCTACTCTCGTCTGGGAGACATCTCGTCTACTCTGGCCTAGGAAACATCTCGTCTACTCTCGTCAGGGAGACATCTTGTCTACTCTGCTCGGGAGATATTCTACTCTGGTCTACCTGCGTTATCTACCTGTAACAATATATTTTCTTGTCACATCTACAGTCGGTGTGCCACACCTTCAGTATGGCTGACTGTCTCATCTGTGACTCATATACGACCTGGGTCTCGACCCCAGGCTAACCTCTGGGTGTACGTGGCTACCAAGGGAAGCTCTATGGTTACTACAGGCTAAACGCACTTCCCTTAGAAGGATTACAGAGGAATACAAAGGATTACAGAGGAATACAGAGGAATACAAAGGATTACAGAGGAATACAAAGGATTACAGAGGAATACAAAGGATTACAGAGGAATACAAAGGATTACAGAGGAATACAAAGGATTACTGAGAAATACAAAAGATCACAGAGGAATACAAAGGATTACAGAGGAATACAAAGGATTACAGAGGAATACAAAGGATTACAGAGGAATACAAAGGATTACAGAGGAATACAAAGGATTACAGAGGAATATAAAGGATTACAGAAGAACATAAAGGATTACAGAAGAATATAAAGGATTACAGAGGAATACAAAGGATTACAGAGGAATACAAAGGATTACAGAGGAATACAAAGGATTACTGAGGAATACAAAGGATTACAGAGGAATACAAAGGATTACTGAGGAATACAAAGGATTACAGAGGAATACAAAGGATTACAGAAGAATATAAAGGATTACAGAGGAATACAAAGGATTACAGAGGAATACAGAGGAATACAAAGGATTACAGAGGAATACAAAGGATTACAGAGGAATACAAAGGATTACAGAGGAATACAAAGGATTACAGAGGAATACAAAGGATTACTGAGGAATACAAAGGATTACAAAGAAACACAAAGGATTACAGAGGAATACAAAGGATTACAGAGGAATACAAAGGATTACTGAGGAATACAAAGGATTACAAAGAAACACAAAGGATTACAGAGGAATACAAAGGATTATAAAAGAATTCAAACATCAAAACACCACTGGGTCCTTTCGGGGCTATTTGTGAGAGTGATTATGTAGTGAAACAATATATATGAACTAATTATCTGAGGATGTGTGACATAATACTTGGTTATTAAGGAAGGACAAGAGATGAATTATACATATAATTTACATATGCATGAATTACCCTTGTGTGAATTAGCTCTAGTAATGGAATGTGGACTTTAAGCACTTGTTACAACTTAGATTATGGACAAGAAACACCACAAGGTAATCACAGATTTATCATTGAGATGAAGACTTGAGTCGACTTTCCACAAAGCGGGCAATAGGCCTATATATATGTGTGCATATATATATGAATATGTGCGTGTGTGGACGTGTAAGTAGATACCTGTGTATATGGCCGGGTTGGGCCATTCTTTCGTCTGTTTCCTTGCGCTACCTCGCTAACGCGGGAGACAGCGACAAGGTATAATGAATAATATATATATATATATATATATATATATATATATATATATATATATATATATATATATATATATATATATAGTGAAATCGCACTTCAGTAGGAGTTCATACAATCCTATTTAACATGTAATTTTTCTATACATGTGGCACGACATGTTTCGTGGAGACAATCCACCTCATCATCAGGTGGTGCCAGTACTTAAAGTTATTTAAATCCCAACATCACACTTGAGTCCCGCCGTCCAGCACCAATCTGTACAGAACAACCACTGTCCGCTTTGTCTGGCAGTAACCGTTGTAAGGGAGAGTGATTAAGGGGGGTCACGTGGCGGGGGTTGACCTGGGTAGCTGGGTGTGTCTTGAACAACATTTTATGTTTTCGTGTTTTGTCAATTCTCTCATAATGATTTGGTTAATGCTAGGATGGGCTTTAAGATTGCCTGGGGACAAATGAAAGCTCTTAGTATTAGCAATTAAGACAGATTCAATGACGTTGCGTGTGACATAATCAGCAGAGGGGTATAGAATAACGGGATTTTCAAGATCTATGGCCAGGGTGACCATTTTCATGACAATGTTTGCGATCGCATTTTTGTGGTCATCCCTGCGTACTGCATGACGGTGCCAATAACACCTCTCCATTACAGTTTGTCCCGTCTGGCCTACATTAATAAGTTGTTCAAGACACACCCAGCTACCCAGGTCAACCCCCGCCACGTGACCCCCCTTAATCACTCTCCCTTACAACGGTTACTGCCAGACAAAGCGGACAGTGGTTGGTCTGTACAGATTGGTGCTGGACAGCGGGACTCAAGTGTGATGTTGGGATTTAGATAACTTTGTTAAGTACTGGCACCACCTGATGATGAGGTGGATTGTCTCCACGAAACATGTCGTGCCACATGTATAGAAAAATTACATGTTAAATATAATTGTATGAACTCCTACTGAAGTGCGATTTCACCTTCATACTATCATCACGGACAAGTGTGATCATATGTATATATATATATATATATATATATATATATATATATATATATATATATATATATATATATATTTTTTTTTTTTTTTTGCCGCTGTCTCCCGCGTCTGCGAGGTAGCGCACGGAAACAGACGAAAGAAATGGCCCAACCCGCCCCCACACACTTGTATATACACACGTCCACACACGCAAATATACATACCTACACAGCTTTCCATGGTTTACCCCAGACGCCTCACATGCCCCGATTCAATCCACTGACAGCACGTCAACCCCGGTATACCACATCGCTCCAATTCACTCTATTCCTTGCCCTCCTTTCACCCTCCTGCATGTTCAGGCCCCGATCACACAAAATCTTTTTCACTCCATCTTTCCACCTCCAATTTGGTCTCCCTCTTCTCCTCGTTCCCTCCACCTCCGACACATATATCCTCTTGGTCAATCTTTCCTCACTCATTCTCTCCATGTGCCCAAACCATTTCAAAACACCCTCTTCTGCTCTCTCAACCACGCTCTTTTCATTTCCACACATCTCTCTTACCCCTACGTTACTTACTCGATCAAACCCTCACACCACACATTGTCCTCAAACATCTCATTTCCAGCACATCCATCCTCCTGCGCACAACTCTATCCATAGCCCACGCCTCACAACTATACAGCATTATTGGAACCACTATTCCTTCAAACATACCCATTTTTGCTTTCCGAGATAATGTTCTCGACTTCCACACATTCTTCAAGGCTCCCAGGATTTTCGCCCCCTTCCCCACACTATGATCCACTTCCGCTTCCATGGTTCCATCCGCTGCCAGATCCACTCCCAGATATCTAAAACACTTCACTTCCTCCTGTTTTTCTCCATTCAAACTCACCTCCCAATATATATATATATATATATATATATATATATATATATATATATATATATATATATATATAGATACTTGATCGCCATTTCCCGCGTTAGCAAGGTGGCTCTACGAACAGACGAAGAAAGGCCGCACTCGCTAACATCCTTTCTCTAGCTGTCATGTGTAAGATACTAAAACTAAAGCTCCATATCCTTAACCAGTTCCTATAAGTGTTTCCATGATTACCCCGGACGGTTTAACATGCCCCGCCTCAATCCATTGACAGCACGTCGACTCCTGTATACCTCATCGTTCCAGTTCGCTCTATTCTTGGCCCCAATCGCTCAAAATCTTTTTCACTCCATCTTTTCACCTCCAATTTGGTCTCCCACTTCTCGTTCCCTCTACCTCTGAGACATATATCCTCTTTGTCAATCTTTCCTCACTCATTCTCTCCATATGTCCAAACCATTTCTACACACCATCTTCTGCTCTCTCAACCACACATTTTTTTTTTTATCACATTTCTCTTACTTCTTCATTAATCACCTTGCATATTTGCTCTCAAAATACATAATTGACCCCCTGCTACACATGGTATGTCGCGACTACTCGTCAGCCTACATATAACTAGGCAGAACCGAGTACATAATATATGACATAAACAAAACTTTCATTTATGTTTAATGGCTACATATGACACATTACCACGATATATGTAAGGGGGAAACACATTCTCCCAAGACACATACATGTCGTGTGCATTAATACGACACCTGGTGCTTATCCTTACACATAACACTTGTGTCACATACTACAAATCACAGTTCAAATGACTGTCTACATGCACGAAACCATTAAATGATGAACTGGTGATTTACGCGATAGACATCAGTAATTTCACTCAAAATGAGACATTGCAACATTATCATCACCGGCTAAGCTGCCGCTGGCTTCATTATGCAACATGTTTGTACTCGTTACAGCAGCTAACGGCAACAATGAAGGTGACCAACTGATTTCACAACTGAGTGACGGTGGGGACATAAACATTACTCTTAGGGAGAGGCGATCAATACACACCTTGGATTATAAATCCTGTACTGACGCCAAAGATGATCAATACGTATCTTGGATTATAAACATTGTACCGACGTCAAAGATGACCAATATATATCTTGGATTATAAACATTGTACCGACGCCAAAGATGATCAATACATATCTGGGATTATAAACATTGTAGTGACACGAGGTGATCATTACACATCTTGGATTCACGAAGGGAAGCAGACTCGAGATGTGGTGGAAATGTAACTTTGATTCCTACTTTGTGAAGGTATTTTGATGAGTGACGGAACACGTCCACCCCACACAACCACCCTCCACTGTGTCCCAACTGCTCTGTGCCTTATCCACTTATAAGCAGCCAAGTTGCCGTGCTGTGGTGTCGCTATACTCATTGTCAGATACATAGAAATAGACTCACTACCGTAGTCTTGCATCGCGGTCATACAGTACTCACCAAAAGGTCTTTTTTTTGTACCAATCCCTTACCGGCATCAGCACCCGGCGCCCCACCCTTCGTCGGGTACAAGACGAAGCAGTTTGTCTCAGCTCCTTTGCTTCCAAGCCACCACGATCTTACCACACGTCTCTGCACTACCATCGCTCTGAAACCATGGCAATCGTGTCTGTGTCCTCTCTTCTACACTGATGCTTTCGCTCCAGTATTCCTGGTTCACAGTGTATCCTCCGCAGCATCCCCTAGCTGCAGTATCTGTCTCTCTGTGTCCCTTGAGCATCGTTAACTGCAGGGGGATTCTCTGTGGCGCAGTGTCCACAGCTGCCGCATCTCTAGAGATGTGGTCTTCACCACAATGCCTCAGCTGAAGCATACTGCTCTCCTCCTCCTGTACCATCCAGGGCGGCCCCCGCTCTCGCTCTCTCTCTCTATAGCCTGCATCATCGTCTCCCTCATCGGCAAGTCGAGCATGTTTGTATACCGTGGCAGCCAGACGCTGCCCAGCCATCTGGAGACACTCATCGTATGTGGGGCGTCTCACACGTCACCTGCAGCCGTCGTCGCCGCCTCTTTCGGCAGAGATCCCTGGCTCCTCCTCCTTCAGGAGCACTCCCTAACGCCCCCCCTCTTTTAGAGGAACTCCCTAAATCTTCCTCCTGCAGGAAAGCTCCCTAACGCCTCATTCTTGCGTAGAGCCCCCTAGTGCCTCCCTGCTCAGGGAAACTACCCAACGTCTTCCCATCACCAGACCTCCCGAGCGTATCCTCCTTCAGGAAAACCCCCCAAGCACCTCCTCCTTCAGGAGACCACCCCAAGCACCTCCTTCAAGAGAACTCCCTAAAGCCTCCTCCTTGAAGAGAACTTTCTAAAGCCTTCTCCTTCAAGGAGAACACTTCAAGCACCACCTCCTTCAGGATAAGACCCCCAAAACACCTCCTCCTTCAAGAGAACTCCTTTAGGAGAACCCTCCTCCCTCTTCCCCCCATCACTCCTTCAAGACAAGCCCCTCAAACCATCTGCCGATGACATGATCGCCTCCGTCTTGCGGCCACGGTTTCCCTCGAGTCTTCCATCCTTCAGCCGCAGGAGCCGTAACCAGACAGCCTGGTCCGCCCAGGTCCTCAGGGAACAAAAGGTCTTATGCGATGGAAATGTTTTTCTGTGGCGGACGAACAGATTATATTGTCCTCAGTAATCTTGAAAGTTAGTCTGTCTTGGACGGTGTTAGGGTTGGTCAATACTGGGATACGAAGGATCCACAAGTTACATACCTCAAACATTGTTTTGTAAAAGCTTTGCGTTTAGGGTGACACCAGATTTGTGGTTATGAGCGAATGTTGCTGGTATGTGCATATGCATACATGCATAAACAAATGGCGAACTCACACACGCACACACACACACCTAACCCAGATGCTCACACACGCACACACACACACCTAACCCAGATGCTCACACACGCACACACACACACCTAACCCAGGTGCCCACCTTCCCCTGGGGCCGGTCGTTGAATGAGTCCTGGCTTAGGCTGGTGTGTGTGTGTGTGTGTGTGTGTGTGTGTGTGTGTGTGTGTGTGTGTGTGTGTGTGTGTGTGTGTGTCCGCCATTTATTCATGCATGTATGCGTATGCACATATCAGCTACATTCCCGTAAGGAACGGGCGTCAGAGATATAGGTGAATAGATAGACTGATAGATAGTTAGATAGATAACTAGACAGGGATAATCATACTGTAAAAATAAGATATCTAAAATGCTGAGATTGTCTTCACAATTTGAATCCGACATATGAATTTGCTATATGAACGACTCTAAGCTTATGACATAAAGCTACTTACCGTATGTCATTATTAAAGAATATGACCTCTAGGGTCAGGCAAAGGCTCTCTGTGATCTATTTAATCCCTTGCGCTGCTACTCCCAGGATGAACACAGCAGGTCACAATAAAGGAGCCGATGATAAAGCCAGAAATAAAAACATCGAGATTATCTGTGTTTTTCATACCCCAGTCAGCCAACCGGTGATAATGAAGCGTCGACCATCCTGCAGTAAATAAGTGGCTAAAAATACTCGGTCCATTGTCTTACGGCGCTGACCCCAGAGGAACACGTGAGGTAAACGGGGTCACACAGGCAGGGGCTGTATAGTGTACCTCATTCGCCCTAGTGTACGGCAAGCATAAGGTTCGGTTTAGTTCAATATAAGGATCTCTATATACTCCCTTCATCCAGGTCAGTCCTGTGGGGCCATCCCTGGCGGGTCAGACGTTGTCTGGACCCATGTCAAGGTGTTACGTATGACCCTCTCGAGCAGCTAGTGAGGTCAGCAGCCTCTCTCCAACCTCCTTCCCCAATACCTAACCCCACCACAGCCCTCAGGGAGGACACAGTTCGAATAACGTCCAGTTAATACCGTTGCTTTGTTCTCAAGAGGATATATACGTCACCCTCAGGAGCAGGGGACCACAGTCGTCTGACTCCATCTCCTCCTTGATGCTAGACTTAATTTCGACCAAGCAAGGCTGGTCAGACTCTACCTCAAGCAGTGCTTCCGTATGTTTTATGCTGAAGACTCCAGTCACGAACAAAGGTCCACAATTAAGGCCTAGCCTTCATTGAAATGGAAAGAGAATTATGAATAGGAAAAAAGAAAAGATAAAGGAAAGTATTTACGAATTTTGTAAGAAGTGAAGAACCTGTCTTTTGAATTGTTCTATTCCTGGCACTGTAGCCTCTAGTGACTAACCTCTCCACAACACGACTGTCGACTATTGATCATACCTTCTCCACTTTGTTTTCACGCCTGAGACTCCATACAGATAACACCACACACTCTCCAGGACAATACTTGAAGAGCTCTGTGGATCATATGATGTCTTACACTGAGCAGGACGAGTTCCTGTGTTTCTGTGTGAGGGCATGTCCTCTTCCATCAGCCCCGGCCTGGGGCCCTCAACACTCTTCTGTAACACACTCAGGGCAGACGACAAGATTCTCTCTTCTATCATCGGAAACCACCTTCAACCCTCTCAGTGTATGGCTCCCAGTGGGATCTGGAAACACGTCCTCCCACACTGGAAAGGGCGTTGAGATACACTCCGTGTAAATTGTCTTTCCAGACGCACTTTCCTGGAGTGCACTGGAGACAGATTACTTGCTCGAACGTCGGTGGCGAACACAGTCACAGTACCAGATATTAGAGAGGGCCAGTTCGTGGAGCCACCTCCCTGTGGATGAACACGTCCTGACCCACAAATCCAGGAGACGACAAGGAAAAGCCGTTGGCACAGACCCTTCTGGAAGAGGCCGGCTGGTTCCAGTCGTCCTGGATCAGGATCGCAACTGGAAGAAAAGACCCATTCTGAAGCTGCGAGCCCCTCACCCTACCGCCAACACCTGGTAGACATCCCATACTTACAGTTCCATACTCACCTCTCAACACTAGCCTTCTGCCACACACACACATACTCCATATCGTATCAACTGTCTATCACCGTCCAGGACCACACTGGATATTCCAGTACATCTCCAGCACGTCATACCCTCCAGTGGAGTTTTCATACTGCAGCGCTATCTGCAGGTGAAGGGCTCCACCGGACAGCATGCCGGACATAGAGAGGTGAGAGATATCATCTCGAGAACCCTTAAGTCTGTCAACGACCCGGCTGGAAAGCAACCTCAATTCTTTATGATCAAATACAAGCGTAAGTTCCTGGATAGCTTACCTCATTGGCGAGGTCATCTCCAGACTCAAGTCGTAAACATATTTCAAGACTCGCATAAAATGCTGTATGACCTACAGCTGTTAAAACAAAGAAAGATCACACAGCAAATGGACCTGGAATTCCAGTGCTTCTGTCTTCCAGTCGGGGATTCTGAGACTAATGGGAGGTGACACTGCCTTCACTTCCTTACAGATCTTTCCTTCCATGCTGACCGATTCAATGAAGGCCCCCTCAGGCAGCCGACGTCTCCTTCCATTACCTCACAGCTCCTGTCGAGCAAAAGATCGCTGGCATCGATCCTCAGCCAGAACTCCTACACCAGAGGATAAAATCCAGGAGGTAAATGTCCTTTGCAGTAAAGCAACAGTGATAAAACTCCTCTTGACTCCTTCATTACTTAATAAAGGCAGGTCATAGAGAGAGGCTGAGGGAGGGAAGGAGGAACTGTCTCAAGCACCCAGTGATTGGAAAACTCTTTATACCGGCCAACTGGATAACTCGACCAAACTAATGGTCATCTCTCTATACCGGACTCATGATCAACTCGTTATATGCAATATGAAACCCGCTGGATACAAAGTGGAACTTGTTGCATACAAGATGTAACTCTACGAGATGGAATCCACTGTTTACAACATGAAACCCCAAACATATTTCTATTCTTCAGGAACTGTGACGATACTCACTCACTACAACTCTCATTTACCTTCTTCTGCAGCCCCTACTCCTTCCTCCTGACCTCCTGCCGCTTCCTCTTGTACATCTCTCAATCACCCGCACTCCTACACCGCCCATACACTTTTCCTGATTATCATACTACGTATGTTTTACAAACAGGCACATGACCACGTCAGGTTAGGGTCTAACCTTGATTTCCCCGCCTGACCCTTAGCTGAGGAAGTCATGCTCTTTACATATATATATATATATATATATATATATATATATATATATATATATATATACCGTACAAAGCTCCAACAGCCAGGATCGAACCTGGGACCCCTTGTGCAAGAGGCAGGCATGCTAACCGCTAGGCTAAGGGACTGTATAATAGGAAACAACTATTCGAAATACTAAGTACTCGAATACCCTTCGTCTCACAATGTTGGAGCTTTGTATGTTCTATGAAGGTGCGCGTTCATATACACTTTATTCGTATATATATATATATATATATATATATATATATATATATATATATATATATATATATATATATATAAAGGGGACGGGGACTGGAGCATATATATATATATATATATATATATATATATATATATATATATATATAAAGGGGACGGGGACTGGAGCGGGGGACTGGAAACCCTCCCCTCCTTGTATTTTAACTTTCTAAAAGGGGAAACAGAAGGAGTCACACGGGGAGTGCTCATATTCCTCGAAGGCTCAGACTGGGGTGTCTAAATGTGTGTGGATGTTACCAAGATGAGAAAAAAGGAGAGATAGGTAGTATGTCTGAGGAAAGGAACCTAGATGTTTTGGCTCTGAGTCAAACGAAGCTCAAGGGTAAAGGGGAAGAGTGGTTTAGGAATGTCTTGGGAGTGAAGTCAGGGGCTAGTGAGAGGACAAGAGCAAGGGAAGGAGTAGCTCTACTCCTGAAACAGGAGTGGTGGGAGTATGTAAGAGAGTGTAAGAAAGTAAACTCTAGATTGATATGGGTAAAACTGAAAGTGGATGGAGAGAGATGGGTGATTATTGGTGCATATGCACCTGGGCATGAGAAGAAGGATCACGAGAGGCAAGTGTTTTGGGAGCAGCTGAGTGAGTGTGTTAGTAGTTTTGATGCACGAGACCGGGTTATAGTGATGGGTGATTTGAATGCAAAGGTGAGTAATGTGGCAGTTGAGGGAATAATTGGTGCACATGGGGTGTTCAGTGTTGTAAATGAAAATGGTGAAGAGCTTGAAGATTTATGTGCTCAAAAAGGAGTGATGATTGGGAATACCTGGCTGAAAAAGAGAGATATACATAAGTATACGCATGTAAGTAGGAGAGATGGCCAGAGAGAGTTATTGCATTACATGTTAATTGATAGGCGCGCGAAAGAGAGACTTTTGGATGTTAATGTGCTGAGAGGTGCAACTGGAGGGATGTCTGATCATTATCTTGTGGAGGCGAAGGCGAAGATTTGTAGAGGTTTACAGAAAAGAAAAGAGAATATTGGGATGAAGAGAGTGGTGAGAGTAAGTGAGCTGGGGAAGTAGACTTGTGTGAGGAAGTACCAGGAGAGACTGAGTACAGAATGGAAAAAGGTGAGAACGAAGGACATAAGGGGAGTGGGGGAGGAATGGGATGCATTTAGGGAAGCAGTGATGGCTTGCGCAAAAGATGCTTGTGGCATGAGAAGCGTGGGAGGTGGGCAGATTAGAAAGGGTAGTGAGTGGTGGGATGAAGTAAGATTATTAGTGAAAGAGAAGAGAGAGGCATTTGGACGATTTTTGCTGGTAAATAATGCAAACGAGTGGGAGATGTATAAAAGAAAGAGGCAAGAGGTCAAGAGAAAGGTGCAAGAGGTGAAAAGGAGGGCAAATGAGAGTTGGGGTGAGAGAGTATCATTAAATATTAGGGAGAATAAAAAGATGTTTTGGAATCACTGAAGTGGACTAATTGGAGTGTGATAAGTAGTGGTGATGCGAGAAGGTGATGGAGTGAGTATTTTGAAAGTTTGTTGAACGTGTTTTATGATAGAGTGGCAGATATAGGGTGTTTTGGTCGAGGTGGTGTGCAAAGTGAGAGGATTAGGGAGAGTGATTTGGTAAACAGAGAAGAGGTAGTAAAAGCTTTGCGGAAGATGAAAGCCGGCAAGGCAGCGGGTTTGGATGGTATTGCAGTGGAATTTATTAAAAAAAAAACTGGATGACTGTATTGTTGACTGGTTGGTAAGGTTATTTAATGTATGTATGACTCATGGTGAGGTGCCTGAGGATTGGAGGAATGTTTGCATAGTGCCATTATGCAAAGGCAAAGGGGATAAAAGTGAGTGCTCAAATTAAAGAGGTGTAATTTTGTTGAGTATTCCTGGGAAATTATATGGGAGGGTATTGACTGAGAGGGTGAAGGCATGTACAGAGCATCAGATTGGGGAAGAGCAGTGTGGTTTCAGAAATGGTAGAGGATGCGTGGATTAAGTGTTTGCTTTGAAAAATGTATACGAGAAATATTTAGAAAAGCAAATGGATTTGTATGTAGCATTTATGGATCTGGAGAAGGCACATGATAGAGTTGATAGAAATGCTCTGTGAAAGGTATTAAGAATATATGGTGTGGGGGCAAGTTGTTAGGTTTGCGGCAGGGGTGTGTGATGTCTCCATGGTTGTTTAATTTGTTTATGGATGGGGTTGTTAGGGAGGTGAATGCTGTTGTGGATGACAGAGCTTGGGAAGTGAGTCAGTTGTTGTTCGCTGATGATACAGCGTTGGTGGCTGATTCGTGTGAGAAACTGCAGAAGCTGGTGACTGAGTTTGGTAAAGTGTGTGAAAGAAGAAAGCTGAGAGTAGATGTGAATAAGGGCAAGGTTATTAGGTACAGTAGGGTTGAGGAAGAAGTCAATTGGGAGGCAAGTTTGAATGGAAAAATAACTGGAGGAAGTGAAGTGTTTTAGATATCTGGGAGTGGATTTGGCAGCGGATGGAACCATGGAAACGGAAATGAATCATAGGGTGGGGGAGGGGGCGAAAGTTCTGGGAGCGTTAAAGAATGTGGGGAAGTCGAGAACATTATCTCGGAAAGCAAAAATGAGTATGTTTGAAGGAATAGTGGTTCCAACAATGTTATATGGTTGCGAGGCGTGCGCTATAGGTAGAGTTGTGCGGAGGAAGGTGGATGTGCTGGAAATGAGATGTTTGAGGACAATATGTGGTGTGAGGTGGTTTGATCGAGTAAGTAATATAGGGTAAGAGAGATGTGTGGTAATAAAAAGAGTATGGTTGAGAGAGCAGAAGAGTGTGTTTTGAAACGGTTTGGTTATATGGAGAGAATGAGTGAGGAAAGATTGACCAAGAGGATATATGTGTCAGAGGTGGAGGGAACGAGGAGAAGTGGGAGACCAAATTGGAGGAGGAATGATGGAGTGAAAAAGATTTTGAGTGATTGGGGCCTGAACATGCAGGAGGGTGAAAGGCGTGCAAGGAATAGAGTGAATTGGAACGATGTGGTATACCGGGGTCGACGTGCTGTCAATGGATTGAACCAGGGCGTGCGAAGCGTCTGGGGTAAACCATGGAAAGTTGTGTGGGGCCTGGATGTGGAAAGGGAGCTGTGGTTTCAGTGCATTATACATGGCAGCTAGAGACTGAGTGTGAACGAATGTGGCCTTTGTTGTCTTTTCCTAGCGCTACCTCGAGCACATGAGGGGGGAGGGGGATGTTATTTCATGTGTGGCGAGGTGGCGATGGAAATGAATAAAGCCAGTCTGTGTGTGTATATAAATGAATACGTTGAGATGCATAGGTATGCATATGGGCGTGTGTGGACGTATATGTATATGCATGTGTATGTGGGTGGGTTGGGCCATTCTTTCGTCTGTTTCCTTGCGCTACCTCGCTAACGAGGGAGACAGCGACAAAGCAAAATAGATAAATAAAGTAATATATTTCTACGAGAGAGTCCTGGATGCAGCCAGGACTCTCTCCGCTCCCAAGTGGCAGGAGAGGAAAGTCCCCAAGGCAAATCCCTCTTGACCTCCTTGACGAGTGGCTGTTGAGGTCAATTCCCGTCTCTGAGAAGGTCAACAAGCTTACGTGGGAGAGAGAGAGAGAGAGAGAGAGAGAGAGAGAGAGAGAGAGAGAGAGAGACGAATATCTTCCTGTAGCCTTAAGTTCCACTGTTAAGTTCAACCGGGTGCTCGAGGCAGTCACTGGCTTGAGGGGGGAAACACACACACACACACACACGAAAGCTCTCTCTCTCTCTCTCTCTCTCTCTCTCTCTCTCTCTCTCTCTCTCTCTCTCACACACACACACACACACACACGCCAAGGCCCAAACCTTTGTGGACAACCCCACGTCAATGATCAATACAGTATAGCCAACACAAACAGCCGCACCAACCCCACGTCAATGATCAATACAGTATAGCCAACACAAACAGTATAACCAACCCCACGTCAATGATCAATACAGTATAGCCAACACAAACAGTATAACCAACCCCACGTCAATGATCAATACAGTATAGCCAACAGAAACGATACAATCAACCCCACGTCAAGGATCAATACAGTAAAACCAAGCCCACATCAAGGATCAATACAGTATAGCCAACAGAAACGATACAATCAACCCCACGTCAAGGGTCAATACAGTAAAACCAACCCCACGTCAAGGACTACATAGCTTATTTCCTAATAGAGATAAGTTCTCATAATCTCCGTTCAGTCGACATTGCCCATTAGTTCTAGCTGACTGACGCCCCCATTAGAGACATTCGGTTTATCACTGTACTCCCGCCATTGATTCACAGCCCCTAATAGGTGTGAATGAACGCCCACTGTGAGTTCTACTGAGCTGTGAACGCCTTAGTGCATTCTACTGTTAGTGTGGTGGCCTGAAAGGTCACATGGTTGCTGTGGTAGCCTGGAAGGTCACATGGTTGCTGTGGTGGCCTGGAAGGTCACATGGTTGCTGTGGTGGCCTGGAAGGTCACATGGTTGCTGTGGTGGCCTGGAAGGTCACATGGTTGGTGTGGTGGCCTGGAAGGTCACATGGTTGCTGTGGTGGCCTGGAAGGTCACATGGTTGGTGTGGTGGCCTGGAAGGTCACATGGTTGGTGTGGTGGCCTGGAAGGTCACATGGTTGGTGTGGTAGCCTGGAAGGTCACATGGTTGCTTTGGTAGCCTGGAAGGTCACATGGTTGCTGTGGTGGCCAGGAAGGTCACATGGTTTCTGTGGTGGCCTGGAAGGTCACATGGTTGCTGTGGTAGCCTGGAAGGTCACATGGTTGGTGTGGTGGCCTGGAAGGTCACATGGTTTCTGTGGTGGCCTGGAAGGTCACATGGTTGCTGTGGTAGCCTGGAAGGTCACATGGTTGCTTTGGTAGCCTGGAAGGTCACATGGTTGCTGTGGTGGCCAGGAAGGTCACATGGTTGCTGTGGTAGCCTGGAAGGTCACATGGTTGCTGTGGTGGCCTGGAAGGTCACATGGTTGCTGTGGTGGCCTGGAAGGTCACATGGTTGCTGTGGTGGCCTGGAAGGTCACATGTTGCTGTGGTCCTGGAAGTCCACATTTGGTGTGGGTCCTGGGAAGGTCACATGGTTGGTGTGGTCCTGGAAGGTCACATGGTTGGGTGGTAAAGCCTGGAAGGTCACATGGTTGGTGTGGTAGCCTGGAAGTCACATGGTTGGGTGGTAGCCTGGAAGGTCACATGGTTGGTGTGGTGGCCTGGAAGGTCACATGGTTGGTGTGGTGGCCTGGAAGGTCACATGGTTGGTGTGGTGGCCTGGAAGGTCACATGGTTGGTGTGGTGGCCTGGAAGGTCACATGGTTGGTGTGGTAGCCTGGAAGGTCACATGGTTGGTGTGGTGGCCTGGAAGGTCACATGGTTGCTGTGGTGGCCTGGAAGGTCACATGGTTGCTGTGGTAGCCTGGAAGGTCACATGGTTGCTTTGGTAGCCTGGAAGGTCACATGGTTGCTGTGGTGGCCAGGAAGGTCACATGGTTGCTGTGGTAGCCTGGAAGGTCACATGGTTGCTGTGGTGGCCTGGAAGGTCACATGGTTGCTGTGGTGGCCTGGAAGGTCACATGGTTGCTGTGGTGGCCTGGAAGGTCACATGGTTGCTGTGGTAGCCTGGAAGGTCACATGGTTGCTGTGGTAGCCTGGAAGGTCACATGGTTGCTGTGGTAGCCTGGAAGGTCACATGGTTGCTGTGGTGGCCTGGAAGGTCACATGGTTGCTGTGGTAGCCTGGAAGGTCACATGGTTGTTGTGGTAGCCTGGAAGGTCATATGGTTGCTGTGGTAGCCTGGGACATCCTGGCAGTTGACGTGGTAACTCATGGCCAACTCTAAAACAAGAAGAATCTCTCTCAAAGCGACATCAGAAGTCTTTCTCTACAGAACTCCTCCAGCTACTCCTCCTTTTCCTGGAAAGCTCATCAATATCCTGGATGGGCAGGGCTTCAGCACCTCCCTCCTACAAACTGGACAGGGGACAGACAGGCCCACGGTCCTCGAGGATAGAAACCCCAGCTAAAAAAAGAAAAGAAAAACAGGAGCTTCTACACCATACATCACTGAGGAATTATGACCGCTGTGACAGTGTTCCATTAGGCTCATGCCTGTGTTATTCCAGACCTGCCTGGATCCAGACCGTCTCTTTAAAAGAGAAAAAGAGTTCCCAGGTCTTAGTGGAAAACCCGACGCCCACACACACACACACACACGTCTTAAGTCATCAGGGTCGGGCGTGTTTGCAGTCGTATAGCTTCTCCAACACAATCCAAGTACTTATTTATCAACCACACTAAGGATGAACGGCTGGGTTGACTTTGAGATGGCTGCCCGTGCTATGAATCAGGCCAGGTCTCGCGTGACTCATGGCTGACCAGTAAGCCACGGCGGGACCTCATCGTATTCAGCAGGACTTTAAAACAGCAGCCAATCAACGGAGTGATTGGTGGCCAGAGCCATCTGTAACGTCAACAACAACAACACAAGCGAGCCGTTAGGATAGTGATGATAAAGTTGTAGATTTGCATCGTAGTGAAGACAGGGTCACAAAGCAGGCGAGTGTACGTGTATGGACGAGGCGACTGAAAGGGCTGGAGGATAGTGTGTGCCTCGCTACGGATTCTCTTTGCAATGGATGGGTTAAAGATCAAAGAGAGAGAGAGAGAGAGCAACCAGGGAGACATAGAAGAAAGGGAGAGAGAGAGAGAGATAAAGAGAAAAGAGATGGGGATAGATAAATAGGAGGGGGGAAGAGAGGGATAAAGATCTAGGATATAAGATGGGAAGTCGACGTCCACAGAGGTAAGACATGGACCACCATCAGCAGCCAGCAACCCACCTCCCCAACACGGCGGCTCAGCTAACGTCAGGGTATTCGCCAGAGTCTCACTCTAACCCACATCTCCTGATCCTCTCTCCCTCTCTCTCTCTCTCTCTCTCTATATATATATATATATATATATATATATATATATATATATATATATCATACTTGCTCACTGTTTTCCCTGACCGCTTTATATGCCCCAGTTCAGCTCACTAACAGCACGTCGCCCCCTGTATACCATCTCGCTCCCATACGCTCTATCTTCTGCATGCCTCATATCCTCATGCCATGTTCAGGCCCCGATATCTCAAAGCATCTTTCACTCAGTCCTTTCACCTCCTCCTTGGTTTCTCCTTTTTCAAACTGATCCCTGAACAGACCTGTATACTTTCTTAGTAAACCTCTCCTCAATCATCCTCTCCATATGTCCAAACCAAACTATATCAGCCCTGCCTCTCTTGCTCTCAAGCATCTCTTATCACCACACCCCTCTCTTACCCTATCATTTTCTACACGATCAACCCTCCTCACACCACATATATTGTCCTCAAACATTTCATATCCAATATGTTCATCCCCTTCCGTACATTGTCACCCAGTGAATACATCCCGCCTCCACACAATACCGACGTAACCACTACATATTAGACTTAACCATCTATGCCCTCAAAGCCAAGCCTTCTGCTCCTCACATTTGGGTGGCTGTGTTTGAGGGCTATCATCTGCCAGGGCCATTAAGACCGTCAACCTAAGCAACATCCACCAACCGCAAAATGTTTTTCACTTTCTTTACGTATTCAAAATAATTCGACGACCACATACGTACACTGTCACTGTGTATGTGGTCCACTCCTCACTGTTCTACTACAGTAAAATATTTTTCTTTTCTAGTTCTGATATTTGTTATTATTATAATTATATTATGTGCTGGACATATGTG